>NW_023995148.1:0-150956 GCF_015586225.1 Lucilia sericata | reverse complement strand
AATGGACTTTTATGTTTTCACTCAAAAATTCGATTTTGGTATGAAATAAAAGTGATCACAGATTATCATTGTTTTGGCCCTATCTCTTCTAGTTTCCAAGATAAATGGACTTTTATGTTTTCACTCAAAAATTCGATTTTTGGTATGAAATAAAAGTGATCACAGATTATCATTGTTTTGGCCCTATCTCTTCTAGTTTCCAAGATAAATGGACTTTTATGTTTTCACTCAAAAATTCGATTTTGGTATGAAAAAAAGTGATCACAGATTATCATTGTTTTGGCCCTATCTCTTCTAGTTTCCAAGATAAATGGACTTTTATGTTTTCACTCAAAAATTCGATTTTGGTATGAAATAAAAGTGATCACAGATTATCATTGTTTTGGCCCTATCTCTTCTAGTTTCCAAGATAAATGGACTTTTATGTTTTCACTCAAAAATTCGATTTTTGGTATATAAAAGTGATCACAGATTATCATTGTTTTGGCCCTATCTCTTCTAGTTTCCAAGATAAATGGACTTTTATGTTTTCACTCAAAAATTCGATTTTTGGTATGAAATAAAAGTGATCACAGATTATCATTGTTTTGGCCCTATCTCTTCTAGTTTCCAAGATAAATGGACTTTTATGTTTTCACTCAAAAATTCGATTTTTGGTATGAAATAAAAGTGATCACAGATTATCATTGTTTTGGCCCTATCTCTTCTAGTTTCCAAGATAAATGGACTTTTATGTTTTCACTCAAAAATTCGATTTTTGGTATGAAATAAAAGTGATCACAGATTATCATTGTTTTGGCCCTATCTCTTCTAGTTTCCAAGATAAATGGACTTTTATGTTTTCACTCAAAAATTCGATTTTGGTTGAAATAAAAGTGATCACAGATTATCATTGTTTTGGCCCTATCTCTTCTAGTTTCCAAGATAAATGGACTTTTATGTTTTCACTAAAAAATTCGTTTTTGGTATGAAATAAAAGTGATCACAGATTATCATTGTTTTGGCCCTATCTCTTCTAGTTTCCAAGATAAATGGACTTTTATGTTTTCACTCAAAAATTCGATTTTTGGTATGAAATAAAAGTGATCACAGATTATCATTGTTTTGGCCCTATCTCTTCTAGTTTCCAAGATAAATGGACTTTTATGTTTTCACTCAAAAATTCGATTTTTGGTATGAAATAAAAGTGATCACAGATTATCATTGTTTTGGCCCTATCTCTTCTAGTTTCCAAGATAAATGGACTTTTATGTTTTCACTCAAAAATTCGATTTTTGGTATGAAATAAAAGTGATCACAGATTATCATTGTTTTGGCCCTATCTCTTCTAGTTTCCAAGATAAATGGACTTTTATGTTTTCACTCAAAAATTCGATTTTGGTGGTATATAAAAGTGATCACAGATTATCATTGTTTTGGCCCTATCTCTTCTAGTTTCCAAGATAAATGGACTTTTATGTTTTCACTCAAAAATTCGATTTTTGGTATGAAATAAAAGTGATCACAGATTATCATTGTTTTGGCCCTATCTCTTCTAGTTTCCAAGATAAATGGACTTTTATGTTTTCACTCAAAAATTCGATTTTTGGTATGAAATAAGTGATCACAGATTATCATTGTTTTGGCCCTATCTCTTCTAGTTTCCAAGATAAATGGACTTTTATGTTTTCACTCAAAAATTCGATTTTTGGTATGAAATAAAGTGATCACAGATTATCATTGTTTTGGCCCTATCTCTTCTAGTTTCCAAGATAAATGGACTTTTATGTTTTCACTCAAAAATTCGATTTTTGGTATGAAATAAAAGTGATCACAGATTATCATTGTTTTGGCCCTATCTCTTCTAGTTTCCAAGATAAATGGACTTTTATGTTTTCACTCAAAAATTCGATTTTTGGTATGAATAAAAGTGATCACAGATTATCATTGTTTTGGCCCTATCTCTTCTAGTTTCCAAGATAAATGGACTTTTATGTTTTCATAAAAATTCGTTTTTGGTATGAAATAAAAGTGATCACAGATTATCATTGTTTTGGCCCTATCTCTTCTAGTTTCCAAGATAAATGGACTTTTATGTTTTCACTAAAAATTCGATTTTTGGTATGAAATAAAAGTGATCACAGATTATCATTGTTTTGGCCCTATCTCTTCTAGTTTCCAAGATAAATGGACTTTTATGTTTTCACTAAAAATTCGATTTTTGGTATGAAATAAAGTGATCACAGATTATCATTGTTTTGGCCCTATCTCTTCTAGTTTCCAAGATAAATGGACTTTTATGTTTTCACTCAAAAATTCGATTTTTGGTATGATAAAAGTGATCACAGATTATCATTGTTTTGGCCCTATCTCTTCTAGTTTCCAAGATAAATGGACTTTTATGTTTTCACTCAAAAATTCGATTTTTGGTATGAAATAAAAGTGATCACAGATTATCATTGTTTTGGCCCTATCTCTTCTAGTTTCCAAGATAAATGGACTTTTATGTTTTCACTCAAAAATTCGATTTTTGGTATGAAATAAAAGTTGATCACAGATTATCATTGTTTTGGGCCCTATCTCTTCTAGTTTCCAAGATAATGGACTTTTATGTTTTCAATAAAAAATTCGAGTTTTTGGTATGAAATAAAAGTGATCACAGATATCATTGTTTTGGCCCTAGTCTCTTCTAGTTTCCAAGATAAAAGGGACTTTTATGTTTTCACTCAAAAATTCGATTTTTGGTATGAAATAAAAGTGATCACAGATTATCATTGTTTTGGCCCTATCTCTTCTAGTTTCCAAGATAAATGGACTTTTATGTTTTTCACTCAAAATTCGATTTTTGGTATGAAATAAAAGTGATCACAGATTATCATTGTTTTGGCCCTATTCTCTTCTAGTTTCCAAGATAAATGGACTTTTATGTTTTCACTCAAAAATTCGATTTTTGGTATGAAATAAAAGTGATCACAGATTATCATTGTTTTGGCCCTATCTCTTCTAGTTTCCAAGATAAATGGACTTTTATGTTTTCACTCAAAAATTCGGATTTTTGGTATGAAATAAAAGTGATCACAGATTATCATTGTTTTTGGCCCTATCTCTTCTAGTTTCCAAGATAAATGGACTTTTATGTTTTCACTCAAAATTCGATTTTTGGTATGAAATAAAAGTGATCACAGATTATCATTGTTTTGGCCCTATCTCTTCTAGTTTCCAAGATAAATGGACTTTTATGTTTTCACTCAAAAATTCGATTTTTGGTATGAAATAAAAGTGATCACAGATTATCATTGTTTGGCCCTATCTCTTCTAGTTTCCAAGATAAATGGACTTTATGTTTTCACTCAAAAATTCGATTTTTGGTATGTATAATAAAAGTGATCACAGATTATCATTGTTTTGGCCCTATCTCTTCTAGTTCCAAGATAAATGGACTTTTATGTTTTCACTCAAAATTCGATTTTTGGTATGAAATAAAGTGATCACAGATTATCATTGTTTTGGCCCTATCTCTTCTAGTTTCCAAGATAAATGGACTTTATGTTTTCACTCAAAAATTCGATTTTGGTATGAAATAGAAGTGATCACAGATTATCATTGTTTTGGCCCTATCTCTTCTAGTTTCCAAGATAAATGGACTTTTATTTTCACATCAAAAATTCGATTTTTGGTATGAATAAAAGTGATCACAGATTATCACTTGTTTGGCCCTATCTCTTCTAGTTTCCAAGATAAATGGACTTTTATGTTTTCACATCAAAAATTCGATTTTGGTATGAAATAAAGGGTGAATCACGATTATCATTGTTTTGGCCCTATCTCTTCTAGTTCCAAGATAATGGACTTTTATGTTTTCACTCAAAATTCGATTTTGGGTATGAAATAAAAGTGATCACAGATTATCATTGTTTGGCCCTATCTCTTCTAGTTTCCAAGATAAATGGACTTTTATGTTTTCACTCAAAATTCGATTTTTGGTATGAAATAAAGTGATCACAGATTATCATTGTTTTGGCCCCTATCTCTTCTAGTTTCCAGATAAATGGACTTTTATGTTTTCAATAAAAATTCGATTTTTGGTATGAAATAAAAGTGATCACAGATTATCATTGTTTTGGCCCTATCTCTTCTAGTGTTTCCAAGATAAATGGACTTTTATGTTTTCACTCAAAAATTCGATTTGGTATGAAATAAAAGTGATCACAGATTATCATTGTTTGGCCCTATCTCTTCTAGTTTCCAAGATAAATGGACTTTTATGTTTTCAATAAAAAATCGATTTTGGTATTGAAATAAAAGTGATCACAGATTATCATTGTTTTGCCCTATCTCTTCTAGTTTCCAAGATAAATGGACTTTTATGTTTTCACTCAAAAATTCGATTTTTGGTTGAAATAAAGTGATCCCAGATTATCATTGTTTTGGCCCTATCTCCTTCTAGTTTTCCAAGATAAATGGACTTTTATGTTTTCAATTAAAAATTCGATTTTGGTATGAAATAAAGTGATCACAGATTATCATTGTTTTGGCCCCTATCTCTTCTAGTTTCCAAGATAACTGGACTTTTATGTTTTCACTCAAAAATTCGATTTTTGGTATGAAATAAAAGTGATCACAGATTATCATTGTTTGGGCCCTATCTCTTCTAGTTTCCAAGATAAATGGACTTTTATGTTTTCAATAAAAATTCGATTTTGGTATGAAATAGGAGTGATCACAGATTATCATTGTTTTTTGGCCCTATCTCTTCTAGTTTCCAAGATAAATGGACTTTATGTTTTACACTCCAAAAATTCGATTTTTGGTATGAATATTAAGTGTCACAGATTATCATGTTTTGGCCCTATCTCTTCTAGTTTCCAAGATAAATGGACTTTATGTTTTCAATAAAAAATTCGATTTTTGGTATGAAATAAAGGTGATCACAGATTATCATTGTTTTGGCCCTATCTCTTCTAGTTTCTCAAGATAAATGACTTTATGTTTTCACTCAAAAATTCGATTTTTGGTATGAAATAAAAGTGATCACAGATTATCATTGTTTTGGCCCTATCTCTTCTAGTTTCCAAGATAAATGGACTTTTATGTTTTCACTCAAAAATTCGATTTTGGTATGAAATAAAGTGATCACAGATTATCATTGTTTGGCCCTATCTCTTCTAGTTTCCAAGATAAATGGACTTTTATGTTTTCACTCAAAAATTCGGATTTTTGGTATGAATAAAAAGTGATCACAGATTATCATTGTTTGGCCCTATCTCTTCTAGTTTCCAAGATAAATGGACTTTTATGTTTTCACTCAAAAATTCGATTTTTGGTATGAAATAAAGTGATCACAGATTATCATTGTTTTGGCCCTATCTCTTCTAGTTTCCAAGATAAATGGACTTTTATGTTTTCACTCAAAAATTCGATTTTGTGGTATGAAATAAAAGTGATCACAGATTATCATTGTTTTGCCTATCTCTTCTAGTTTCCAAGATAAATGGACTTTTATGTTTTCACTCAAAATTCGATTTTTGGTATGAAATAGGAGTGATCACATATTATCATTGTTTTGGCCCTATCTCTTCTAGTTTCCAAGATAAATGGACTTTTATGTTTTCACTCAAAAATTCGATTTTTGGTATGAAATAGAAGTGATCACAGATTATCATTGTTTTGGCCCTATCTCTTCTAGTTTCCAAGATAAATGGACTTTTATGTTTTCACTAAAAATTCGATTTTTGGTATGAAATAAAAGTGATCACAGTATATCATTGTTTTGGCCCTATCTCTTCTAGTTTCAAGATAAATGGACTTTTATGTTTTCACTCAAAAATTCGATTTTTGGTATGAAATAAAGTGATCACAGATATCATTGTTTTGGCCCTATCTCTTCTAGTTTCCAAGATAAATGGACTTTTATGTTTTCACTCAAAAATTCGGTTTTTGGTATGAAATAAAGTGATCACAGATTATCATTGTTTTGGCCCTATCTCTTCTAGTTTCCAAGATAAATGGACTTTTATGTTTTCACTCAAAAATTCGATTTTTGGTATGAAATAAAGTGATCACAGATTATCATTGTTTTAGGCCCTATCTCTTCTAGTTTCCAAGATAAATGGACTTTTATGTTTTCACTCAAAAATTCGATTTTTGGTATGAAATAAAGTGATCACAGATTATCATTGTTTTGGGCCCTATCTCTTCTAGTTTTCCAAGATAAATGGACTTTTATGTTTTCAATAAAAAATTCGATTTTTGGTATGATATAAAAGTGATCACAGATTATCATTGTTTTGGCCCTATCTCTTCTAGTTTCCAAGATAAATGGACTTTTATGTTTTCACTCAAAAATTCGATTTTTGGTATGAAAATAAACGTGATCACAGATTATCATTGTTTGGCCCTATCTCTTCTAGTGTTCCAAGATAAATGGACTTTTATGTTTTCAATAAAAAATTCGGTTTTTGGTATGAAATAATAAGTGATCACTAGATTATCATTGTTTTGGCCCTATCTCTTCTAGTTTCCATGATAAATGGACTTTATGTTTTCACTCAAAAATTCGATTTTTTGGTATGTAATAAAAGTGATCACAGATTATCATTGTTTTGGCCCTATCTCTTCTAGTTTCCAAGATAAATGGACTTTTATGTTTTCACTCAAAAATTCGATTTTTGGTATGAAATAAAGTGATCACAGATATCATTGTTTGGCCCTATCTTTCTTAGTTTCCAGATAACTGACTTTTATGTTTTCATAAAAAATTAGGTTTTTGGTATGAAATAAAAGTGATCACAGATTATCATTGTTTTTGGCCCTATCTCTTCTAGTTTCCAAGATAAATGGACTTTTATGTTTTCACTCAAAATTCGATTTTTGGTATGAAATAAAGTGGATCAACAGATTATCATTGTTTTGGCCCTATCTATTCTAGTTTCCAAGATAAATGGGACTTTTATGTTTTCAATAAAAATTCGATTTTTGGTATTAAATAGGAGTGATCACATATTATCATTGTTTTGGCCCTATCTCTTCTAGTTTCCAAGATAAATGGACTTTTATGTTTTCAATTAAAAAATTCGATTTTGGTATGAAATTAAATGTGATCACAGATTATCATTGTTTTGGCCCTATCTCTTCTAGTTTCCAAGATAAATGGACTTTTATGTTTTCACTCAAAAATTCGATTTTTGGTAGTATTATATAAAGTGATCACAGATTATCATTGTTTTGGCCCTATCTCTTCTAGTTTCCAAGATAAATGGACTTTTATGTTTACTAAAATGATTTATTTTCAATAAAAATTCGGTTTTTGGTATGAAATAAAAGTGATCACAGATTATCATTGTTTGGCCCTATTCTCTTCTAGTTTCCAAGATAAATGGACTTTTATGTTTTCACTCAAAAATTCGATTTTTGGTGGTATATAAAAGTGATCACAGATTATCATTGTTTTGGCCCTATCTCTTCTAGTTTCCAAGATAAATGGACTTTTATGTTTTCAACTCAAAAATTCGATTTTTGGTATGAAATAAAAGTGATCACAGATTATCATTGTTTTGGCCCTATCTCTTCTAGTTTCCAAGATAAATGGACTTTTATGTTTTCACTCAAAAATTCGATTTTGGTATGAAATAAGTGATCCACAGATTATCATTGTTTTGGCCCTATCTCTTCTAGTTTCCAAGATAAATGGACTTTTATGTTTTCACTCAAAAATTCGATTTTTTGGTATGAAATAAAGTGATCACAGATTATCATTGTTTGGCCCTATCTCTTCTAGTTTCCAAGATAAATGGACTTTTATGTTTTCACTCAAAAATTCGATTTTGGTATGAATATAAAAGTGATCACAGATTATCATTGTTTTGGCCCTATCTCTTCTAGTTTCCAAGATAAATGGACTTTTATGTTTCACTAAAAAATTCGAGTTTTGGTATGAAATAAAGTGATCACAGATTATCATTGTTTTGGCCCTATCTCTTCTAGTTTCCAAGATAAATGGACTTTTATGTTTTCACTCAAAAATTCGATTTTTGGTATGAAATAAAAGTGATCACAGATTATCATTGTTTGGCCCTACTCTCTTCTAGTTTCCAAGATAAATGGACTTTTATGTTTTCACTCAAAAATTCAGATTTTTGGTATGAAATAAAAGTGATCACAGATTATCATTGTTTTGGCCCCTATCTCTTCTAGTTTCCAAGATAAATGGACTTTTATATGTTTCACTAAAAATTCGGATTTTGGTATGAAATAAAAGTGATCACAGATTATCATTGTTTTGGCCCTATCTCTTCTAGTTTCCAAGATAAATGGACTTTTATGTTTTCAATAAAAAATTCGGTTTTTGGTATGAATAAAAGTGATCACAGATTATCATTGTTTTGGCCCTATCTCTTCTAGTTTCCAAGATAAAAGGACTTTTATCTTTTCACTCAAAAATTCGGTTTTTGGTATGAAATAAAAGTGATCACAGATTATCATTGTTTTGGCCCTATCTCTTCTAGTTTCCAAGATAAATGGACTTTTATGTTTTCACTCAAAAATTCGATTTTTGGTATGAAATAAAAGTGATCACAGATTATCATTGTTTTGGCCCTATCTCTTCTAGTTTCCAAGATAAATGGACTTTTATGTTTCTCACTCAAAAATTCGATTTTTGGTGGTATATAAAAGTGATCACAGATTATCATTGTTTGGCCCTATCTCTTCTAGTTTCCAAGATAAATGGACTTTTATGTTTTCACTCAAAAATTCGATTTTTGGTATGAAATAAAAGTGATCACAGATTATCATTGTTTTGGCCCTATCTCTTCTAGTTTCCAAGATAAATGGACTTTTATGTTCTTCACTCAAAAATTCGATTTTGGTGGTATATAAAAGTGATCACAGATTATCATTGTTTTGGCCCTATCTCTTCTAGTTTCCAAGATAAATGGACTTTTATGTTTTCACTCAAAAATTCGATTTTTGGTGGTATATAAAAGTGATCACAGATTATCATTGTTTTGGCCCTATCTCTTCTAGTTTCCAAGATAAATGGACTTTTATGTTTCACTCAAAAATTCGATTTTTGGTATGAAGTAAAAGTGATCACAGATTATCATTGTTTTGGCCCTAGTCTCTTCTAGTTTCCAAGATAAATGGACTTTTATGTTTTCACTCAAAAATTCGATTTTTGGTATGAAATAAAAGTGATCACAGATTATCATTGTTTTGGCCCTATCTCTTCTAGTTTCCAAGATAAATGGACTTTATGTTTTCACTCAAAAATTCGATTTTTGGTGGTATATAAAAGTGATCACAGATTATCATTGTTTTGGCCCTATCTCTTCTAGTATCCAAGATAAATGGACTTTTATGTTTTCAATAAAATATTCGGTTTTTGGTATGAAATAAAAGTGATCACAGATTATCATTGTTTTGGCCCTATCTCTTCTAGTTTCCAAGATAAATGGACTTTTATGTTTTCACTCAAAAATTCGATTTTGGTGGTATATAAAGTGATCACAGATTATCATTGTTTTGGCACTATCTCTTCTAGTTTCCAAGATAAATGGACTTTTATGTTTTCAATAAAAAATTCGGTTTTTGGTATGAAATAAAGTGATCTCAGATTATCATTGTTTTGGCCCTATCTCTTCTAGTTTCCAAGATAAATAGACTTTTATGTTTTCACTCAAAAATTCGATTTTTGGTATGAAATAAAAGTGATCACAGATTATCATTGTTTTGGCCCTATCTCTTCTAGTTTCCAAGATAGATGGACTTTTATGTTTTCACTCAAAAATTCGATTTTTGGTATGAAATAAAAGTGATCACAGATTATCATTGTTTTGGCCCTATCTCTTCTAGTTTCCAAGATAAATGGACTTTTATGTTTTCACTCAAAAATTCGATTTTTGGTATGAAATAAAAGTGATCACAGATTATCATTGTTTTGGCCCTATCTCTTCTAGTTTCCAAGATAAATGGACTTTTATATTTTCACTAAAAATTCGGTTTTTGGTATGAAATAAAAGTGATCACAGATTATCATTGTTTTGGCCCTATCTCTTCTAGTTTCCAAGATAAATGGACTTTTATCTTTTCACTCAAAAATTCGGTTTTTGGTATGAAATAAAAGTGATCACAGATTATCATTGTTTTGGCCCTATCTCTTCTAGTTTCCAAGATAAATGGACTTTTATGTTTTCACTCAAAAATTCGATTTTGGTATGAAATAAAAGTGATCACAGATTATCATTGTTTTGGCCCTATCTCTTCTAGTTTCCAAGATAAATGGACTTTTATATTTTCACTTAAAAATTCGGTTTTTGGTATGAAATAAAAGTGATCACAGATTATCATTGTTTTGGCCCTATCTCTTCTAGTTTCCAAGATAAAGGACTTTTATCTTTTCACTCAAAAATTCGGTTTTTTGGTATGAAATAAAGTGATCACAGATTATCATTGTTTTGGCCCTATCTCTTCTAGTTTCCAAGATAAATGGACTTTTATGTTTTCACTCAAAAATTCGATTTTTGGTATGAAATAAAAGTGATCACAGATTATCATTGTTTTGGCCCTATCTCTTCTAGTTTCCAAGATAAATGGACTTTTATGTTTTCACTCAAAAATTCGATTTTTGGTATGAAATAAAAGTGATCACAGATTATCATTGTTTTGGCCCTATCTCTTCTAGTTTCCAAGATAAAGGACTTTTATCTTTTCACTCAAAAATTCGGTTTTTGGTATGAAATAAAGTGATCACAGATTATCATTGTTTTGGCCCTATCTCTTCTAGTTTCCAAGATAAATGGACTTTTATGTTTTCACTCAAAAATTCGATTTTTGGTATGAAATAAAAGTGATCACAGATTATCATTGTTTTGGCCCTATCTCTTCTAGTTTCCAAGATAAATGGACTTTTATGTTCTCACTCAAAAATTCGATTTTTGGTGGTATATAAAAGTGATCACAGTTTATCATTGTTTTGGCCCTATCTCTTCTAGTTTCCAAGATAAATGGACTTTTATGTTTTCACTCAAAAATTCGATTTTTGGTATGAAATAAAAGTGATCACAGATTATCATTGTTTTGGCCCTATCTCTTCTAGTTTCCAAGATAAATGGACTTTTATGTTCTCACTCAAAAATTCGATTTTTGGTGGTATATAAAGTGATCACAGTTTATCATTGTTTTGGCCCTATCTCTTCTAGTTTCCAAGATAAATGGACTTTTATGTTTTCACTCAAAAATTCGATTTTTGGTGGTATATAAAAGTGATCACAGTTTATCATTGTTTTGGCCCTATCTCTTCTAGTTTCCAAGATAAATGGACTTTTATATTTTCACTCAAAAATTCGATTTTTGGTATGAAATAAAAGTGATCACAGATTATCATTGTTTTGGCCCTGTCTCTTCTAGTTTCCAAGATAAATGGACTTTTATGTTTTCACTCAAAAATTCGATTTTTGGTATGAAATAAAAGTGATCACAGATTATCATTGTTTTGGCCCTATCTCTTCTAGTTTCCAAGATAAATGGACTTTTATGTTTTCACTCAAAAATTCGATTTTTGGTGGTATATAAAAGCGATCACAGATTATCATTGTTTTGGCCCTATCTCTTCTAGTATCCAAGATAAATGGACTTTTATGTTTTCAATAAAATATTCGGTTTTTGGTATGAAATAAAAGTGATCACAGATTATCATTGTTTTGGCCCTATCTCTTCTAGTTTCCAAGATAAATGGACTTTTATGTTTTCACTCAAAAATTCGATTTTTGGTGGTATATAAAAGTGATTACAGATTATCATTGTTTTGGCCCTATCTCTTCTAGTTTCCAAGATAAATGGACTTTTATGTTTTCAATAAAAATTCGGTTTTTGGTATGAAATAAAAGTGATCTCAGATTATCATTGTTTTGGCCCTATCTCTTCTAGTTTCCAAGATAAATAGACTTTTATGTTTTCACTCAAAAATTCGATTTTTGGTATGAAATAAAAGTGATCACAGATTATCATTGTTTTGGCCCTATCTCTTCTAGTTTCCAAGATAAATGGACTTTTATGTTTTCACTCAAAATTCGATTTTTGGTATGAAATAAAGTGATCACAGATTATCATTGTTTTGGCCCTATCTCTTCTAGTTTCCAAGATAAATGGACTTTTATGTTTTCACTCAAAAATTCGATTTTTGGTATGAAATAAAAGTGATCACAGATTATCATTGTTTTGGCCCTATCTCTTCTAGTTTCCAAGATAAATGGACTTTTATGTTTTCAATAAAAAATTCGATTTTTGGTATGAAATAAAAGTGATCACAGATTATCATTGTTTTGGCCCTATCTCTTCTAGTTTCCAAGATAAATGGACTTTTATGTGTTCACTCAAAAATTCGATTTTTGGTATGAAATAAAGTGATCACAGATTATCATTGTTTTGGCCCTATCTCTTCTAGTTTCCAAGATAAATGGACTTTTATGTTTTCACTCAAAAATTCGATTTTTGGTATGAAATAAAAGTGATCACAGATTATCATTGTTTTGGCCCTATCTCTTCTAGTTTCCAAGATAAATGGACTTTTATGTTTTCAATAAAAATTCGGTTTTTGGTATGAAATAAAAGTGATCACAGATTATCATTGTTTTGGCCCTATCTCTTCTAGTTTCAAGATAAATGGACTTTTATGTTTTCAGTCAAAAATTCGATTTTTGGTATGAAATAAAAGTGATCACAGATTATCATTGTTTTGGCCCTACCTCTTCTAGTTTCCAAGATAAATGGACTTTTATGTTTTCACTCAAAAATTCGATTTTTGGTGGTATATAAAAGTGATCACAGATTATCATTGTTTTGGCCCTATCTCTTCTAGTTTCCAAGATAAATGGACTTTTAGGTTTTCACTCAAAAATTTGATTTTTGGTATGAATAATAAAAGTGATCACAGATTATCATTGTTTTGGACCCTATCTCTTCTAGTTTCCAAGATAATGGACTTTTATGTTTTCACTCAAAAATACGATTTTTGGTATGAAATAAAAGTGATCACAGATTATCATTGTTTTGGCCCTATCTCTTCTAGTTTCCAAGATAAATGTTTTCACTCAAAATTCGATTTTTGGTATGAAATAAAAGTGATCACAGATTATCATTGTTTTGGCCATATCTCTTCTAGTTTCCAACATAAATGGACTTTTATGTTTTCACTCAAAAATTCGATTTTTGGTATGAAATAAAAGTGATCACAGATTATCATTGTTTTGGCCCTATCTCTTCTAGTTTTCAGGATAAATGGACTTTTATGTTTTCATTAAAAATTCGATTTTTGGTATGAATAAAAGTGATCACAGATTATCATTGTTTTGGCCCTATCTCTTCTAGTTTCCAAGATAAATGTTTTTACTCAAAAATTCGATTTTTGGTATGAAATAAAAGTGATCACAGATTATCATTGTTTTGGCCCTACCTCTTCTAGTTTCCAAGATAAATAGACTTTTATGTTTTCACTCAAAAATTCAATTTTTGGTATGAAATAGGAGTGATCACAGATTATCATTGTTTTGGCCCTATCTCTTCTAGTTTCCAAGATAAATGGACTTTTATGTTTTCACTCAAAAATTCGATTTTTGGTGGTATATAAAAGTGATCAGAGATTATCATTGTTTTGGCCCTATCTCTTCTAGTTTCCAACATAAATGGACTTTTATGTTTTCACTCCAAAATTCGATTTTTGGTATGAAATAAAAGTGATCACAGATTATCATTGTTTTGGCCCTATCTCTTCTAGTTTCCAAGATAAATAGACTTTTATGTTTTCAATAAAAATTCGGTTTTTGGTATGAAATAAAAGTGATCACAGATTATCATTGTTTTGGCCCTATCTCTTCTAGTTTCCAAGATAAATGGACTTTTATGTTTTCACTCTAAAATTCGATTTTTGGTATGAAATAAAAGTGATCACAGATTATCGTTGTTTTGGCCCTATCTCTTCTAGTTTCCAAGATAAATGGACTTTTATGTTTTCACTCAAAAATTCGATTTTGGTATGAAATAAAAGTGATCACAGATTATCATTGTTTTGGCCCTATCTCTTCTAGTTTCCAACATAAATGGACTTTTATGTTTTCATTAAAATATTAGGTTTTTGGTATGAAATAAAAATGATCACAGATTATCATTGTTTTGGCCCTATCTCTTCTAGTTTCCAAGATAAATGGACTTTTATGTTTTCACTCAAAATTCGATTTTTGGTATTAAATAAAAGTGATCACAGATTATCATTGTTTTGGCCCTATCTCTTCTAGTTTCCAAGATAAGTGGACTTTTATGTTTTCAATAAAAAATAAAATAAAAGTGATCACAGATTATCATTGTTTTGGCCCTATCTCTTCTAGTTTCCAAGATAAGTGGACTTTTATGTTTTCAATAAAAAATAAAATAAAAGTGATCACAGATTATCATTGTTTTGGCCCTATCTCTTCTAGTTTCCAAGATAAATGGACTTTTATGTTTTCACTCAAAAATTCGATTTTTGGTATGAAATAGAAGTGATCACAGATTATCATTGTTTTGGCCCTATCTCTTCTAGTTTCCAAGATAAATGGACTTTTATGTTTTCACTCAAAAATTCGATTTTTGGTATGAAATAAAAGTGATCACAGATTATCATTGTTTTGGCCCTATCTCTTCTAGTTTTCAGGATAAATGGACTTTTATGTTTTCATAAAAAAATTAGGTTTTTGGTATGAAATAAAAGTGCTCACAGATTATCATTGTTTTGGCCCTATCTCTTCTAGTTTCCAAGATAAATGGACTTTTATGTTTTCATTAAAAAATTAGGTTTTTGGTATGAAATAAAAGTGATCACAGATTATCATTGTTTTGGCCCTATCTCTTCTAGTTTCCAAGATAAATGGACTTTTATGTTTTCACTCAAAAATTCGATTTTTGGTATGAAATAAAAGTGATCACAGATTATCATTGTTTTGGCCATATATCTGGCCCTATCTCTTCTAGTTTCCAAGATAAATGGACTTTTATGTTTTCACTCAAAAATTCGATTTTTGGTATGAAATAAAAGTGATCACAGATTATCATTGTTTTGGCCCTATATCTTCTAGTTTCCAACATAAATGGACTTTTATGTTTTCAATAAAAATTCGGTTTTTTGGTATAAAATAAAGGTGATCACAGATTATCATTGTTTTGGCCCTACCTCTTCTAGTTTCCAAGATAAATAGACTTTTATGTTTTCACTCAAAAATTCAATTTTTGGTATGAAATAAAAGTGATCACAGATTATCATTTTTTTGGCCCTATCTCTTCTAGTTTCCAAGATAAATGGACTTTTATGTTTTCACTCAAAAATTCGATTTTTGGTGGTATATAAAAGTGATCAGAGATTATCATTGTTTTGGCCCTATCTCTTCTAGTTTCCAACATAAATGGACTTTTATGTTTTCACTCCAAAATTCGATTTTTGGTATGAAATAAAAGTGATCACAGATTATCATTGTTTTGGCCCTATCTCTTCTAGTTTCCAAGATAAATAGACTTTTATGTTTTCAATAAAAATTCGGTTTTTGGTATGAAATAAAAGTGATCACAGATTATCATTGTTTTGGCCCTATCTCTTCTAGTTTCCAAGATAAATGGACTTTTATGTTTTCACTCAAAAATTCGATTTTGGTATGAAATAAAAGTGATCACAGATTATCATTGTTTTGGCCCTATCTCTTCTAGTTTCCAACATAAATGGACTTTTATGTTTTCATTAAAATATTAGGTTTTTGGTATGAAATAAAAGTGATCACAGATTATCATTGTTTTGGCCCTATCTCTTCTAGTTTCCAAGATAAATGGACTTTTATGTTTTCACTCAAAAATTCGATTTTTGGTATTAAATAAAAGTGATCACAGATTATCATTGTTTTGGCCCTATCTCTTCTAGTTTCCAAGATAAGTGGACTTTTATGTTTTCAATAAAAAATAAAATAAAAGTGATCACAGATTATCACTGTTTTGGCCCTATCTCTTCTAGTTTCCAAGATAAGTGGACTTTTATGTTTTCAATAAAAATAAAATAAAAGTGATCACAGATTATCATTGTTTTGGCCCTATCTCTTCTAGTTTCCAAGATAAATGGACTTTTATGTTTTCACTCAAAATTCGATTTTTGGTATGAAATAAAAGTGATCACAGATTATCATTGTTTTGGCCCTATCTCTTCTAGTTTCCAACATAAATGTACTTTTATGTTTTCACTCAAAAATTCGATTTTTGGTATGAAATAAAAGTGATCACAGATTATCTATGTTTTGGCCCTATCTCTTCTAGTTTCCAAGATAAATGGACTTTTATGTTTTCACTCAAAAATTCGATTTTTGGTATGAAATAAAAGTGATCACAGATTATCATTGTTTTGGCCCTATCTCTTCTAGTTTCCAAGATAAATGGATTTTTGGTATGAAATAAAAGTGATCACAGATTATCATTGTTTTGGCCCTATCTCTTCTAGTTTCCAAGATAAATGGACTTTTATGTTTTCACTCAAAAATTCGATTTTTGGTATGAAATAAAAGTGATCACAGATTATCATTGTTTTGGCCCTATCTCTTCTAGTTTCCAAGATAAATGGACTTTTATGTTTTCACTCAAAAATTCGATTTTTGGTATGAAATAGAAGTGATCACAGATTATCATTGTTTTGGCCCTATCTCTTCTAGTTTCCAAGATAAATGGACTTTTATGTTTTCACTCAAAAATTCGATTTTTGGTATGAAATAGGAGTGATCACAGATTATCATTGTTTTGGCCCTATCTCTTCTAGTTTTCAGGATAAATGGACTTTTATGTCTTCATTAAAAATCAGGTTTTTGGTATGAAATAAAAGTGATCACAGATTACCATTGTTTTGGCCCTATCTCTTCTAGTTTCCAAGATAAATGGACTTTTATGTTTTCACTCAAAAATTCGATTTTTGGTATGAAGTAGGTATGAAATAGGAGTGATCACAGATTATCATTGTTTTGGCCCTATCTCTTCTAGTTTCCAAGATAAATGGACTTTTATGTTTTCACTCAAAAATTCGATTTTTGGTATGAAATAGAAGTGATCACAGATTATCATTGTTTTGGCCCTATCTCTTCTAGTTTCCAAGATAAATGGACTTTTATGTTTTCACTCAAAAATTCGATTTTTGGTATGAAATAGGAGTGATCACAGATTATCATTGTTTTGGCCCTATCTCTTCTAGTTTTCAGGATAAATGGACTTTTATGTCTTCATTAAAAAATCAGGTTTTTGGTATGAAATAAAAGTGATCACAGATTATCATTGTTTTGGCCCTATCTCTTCTAGTTTCCAAGATAAATGGACTTTTATGTTTTCACTCAAAAATTCGATTTTTGGTATGAAATAAAAGTGATCACTGATTATCATTGTTTTGGCCCTATCTAAATGGACTTTTATATTTTCACTCAAAAATTCGGTTTTTGGTATGAAATAAAAGTGATCACAGATTATCATTGCTTTGGCCCTATCTCTTCTAGTTTCCAAGATAAATGGACTTCTACGTTTTCACTCAAAAATTCGGTTTTGGTATGATATAAAAGTGATCATTGTTTTGGCCCTATCTCTTCTAGTTTCCAAGATAAATAGACTTTTATGTTTTCACTCAAAAACTAGATTTTTGCTATGAAATAAAAGTGATCACAGATTATCATTGTTTTGGCCCTATCTCTTCTAGTTTCCAAGATAAATGGACTTTTATGTTTTCACTCTAAAATTCGATTTTTGGTATGAAATAAAAGTGATCACAGATTATTTAATTTTTTTAGCCCCATCTCTTCTAGTTTCCAAGATAAATGGACTTTTATTTTTCACTCAAAAATTCGTTTTTTGGTATGAAATAAAAGTGATCACAGATTATCATTGTTTTGGCCCTATCTCTTCTAGTTTCCAAGATAAATGGACTTTTATGTTTTCACTCAAAAATTCGCTTTTTGCTATGAAATAAAAGTGATATCATATCTATTCTAGTTTCCAAGATAAATGGACTTTTATGTTTTCACTCAAAAATTCGATTTTTGGTATAAATTAAGAGTGATCACAGATTATCATTGTTTTGGCCCTATCTCTTCTAGTTTCCAAGATAAATGGACTTTTATGTTTTCACTCAAAAATTCGATATTTGGTATGAAATAGGAGTGATTACAGATTATCATTGTTTTGGCCCTATCTCTTCTAGTTTCCAAGATAAATGGACTTTTATGGTTTCATTAAAAAATTCGGTTTTTGGTATGAAATAAATGTGATCACAGATTATCATTGTTTTGGCCCTATCTCTTCTAGTTTCCAAGATAAATGAACCTTTATGTTTTCACTCAAAAATTCGATTTTTGGTATGAAATAAAAGTGATCACAGATTATCATTGTTTTGGCCCTATCTCTTCTAGTTTCCAAGATAAAAGGACTTTTATCTTTTCACTCAAAAATTCGGTTTTTGGTATGAAATAAAAGTGATCACAGATTATCATTGCTTTGGCCTTATCTCTTCTAGTTTCCAAGATAAATGGACTTTTATGTTTTTATTAAAAAATTCGATTTTTGGTATGAAATAAAAGTGATCACAGAATATCATTGTTTTGGCCCTACCTCTTCTAGTTTCCAAGATAAACGGACCTGTTCTAGTTTCCAAGATAAACGGACTTTTATGTTTTCACTCAAAAATTCGATTTTTGGTATGAAATAAAAGTGATCACAGATTATCATTGTTTTGGCCCTATCTCTTCTAGTTTCCAAGATAAATGGACTTTTATGTTTTCATTAAAAAATTCGATTTTTGGTATGAAATAAAAATGATCACAGATTATCATTGTTTTGGCCCTATCTCTTCTAGTTTCCAAGATAAATGGACTTTTATGTTTTCACTCAAAAATTCGGTTTTTGCTATGAAATAAAAGTGATCACAGATTATCATTTTTTGGACATATCTATTCTAGTTTCCAAGATAAATGGACTTTTATGTTTTCACTCAAAAATTCGATTTTTGGTATAAATTAAGAGTGATCACAGATTATCATTGTTATGGCCCTATCTCTTCTAGTTTCCAAGATAAATGGACTTTTATGTTTTCACTCAAAAATTCGATTTTTGGTATGAAATAAAAGTGATCACAGATTATCATTGTTTTGGCCCTGTCTCTTCTAGTTTCCAAAATAAATGGACTTTTATGTTTTCACTCAAAAATTCGATTTTTGGTATGAAATAAAAGTGATCACAGATTATCATTGTTTTGGCCCTATCTCTTCTAGTTTCCATGATAAATGTACTTTTATGTTTTCACTCAAAAATTCGATTTTTGGTATGAAATAAAAGTGATCACAGATTATCTATGTTTTGGCCCTATCTCTTCTAGTTTCCAAGATAAATGGACTTTTATGTTTTCACTCAAAAATTCGATTTTTGGTATGAAATAAAAGTGATCACAGATTATCATTGTTTTGGCCCTATCTCTTCTAGTTTCCAAGATAAATGGATTTTTGGTATGAAATAAAAGTTATCATTGTTTTGGCCCTATCTCTTCTAGTTTCCAAGATAAATGGACTTTTATGTTTTCACTAAAAAATTTGGTTTTTGCTATGAAATAAAAGTGATCACAGATTATCATTTTTTGGACATATCTATTCTAGTTTCCAAGATAAATGGACTTTTATGTTTTCACTCAAAAATTCGATTTTTGGTATAAATTAAGAGTGATCACAGATTATCATTGTTTTGGCCCTATCTCTTCTAGTTTCCAAGATAAATGGACTTTTATGTTTTCACTCAAAAATTCGATTTTTGGTATGAAATAGGAGTGATCACAGATTATCATTGTTTTGGCCCTATCTCTTCTAGTTTCCAAGATAAATGGACTTTTATGTTTTCATTAAAAAATTCGGTTTTTGGTATGAAATAAATGTGATCACAGATTATCATTGTTTTGGCCCTATCTCTTCTAGTTTCCAAGATAAATGAACCTTTATGTTTTCACTCAAAAATTCGATTTTTGGTATGAAATAAAAGTGATCACAGATTATCATTGTTTTGGCCCTATCTCTTCTAGTTTCCAAGATAAAAGGACTTTTATCTTTTCACTCAAAAATTCGGTTTTTGGTATGAAATAAAAGTGATCACAGATTATCATTGCTTTGGCCTTATCTCTTCTAGTTTCCAAGATAAATGGACTTTTATGATTTTTGGTATGAAATAAAAGTGATCACAGATTATCATTGTTTTGGCCCTACCTCTTCTAGTCTCCAAGATAAACGGACCTGTTCTAGTTTCCAAGATAAATGGACTTTTATGTTTTCACTCAAAAATTCGATTTTTGGTGGTATATAAAAGTGATCACAGATTATCATTGTTTTGGCCCTATCTCTTCTAGTTTCCAAGATAAATGGACTTTTATGTTTTCATTAAAAAATTCGATTTTTGGTATGAAATAAATGTGATCACAGATTATCATTGTTTTGGCCCTATCTCTTCTAGTTTCCAAGATAAATAGACTTTAATGTTTTCACTCAAAAATTCGATTTTTGGTATGAAATAGGAGTGATCACAAATTATCATTGTTTTGGCCCTATCTCTTCTAGTTTCCAAGATAAATGGACCTTTATGTTTTCACTCAAAAATTCGATTTATGGTGGGAATTAAAAGTGATCATAGATTATCTTTGTTTTGGCCCTATCTCTTCTAGTTTCCAAGATAAATGGACTTTTATGTTTTCACTCAAAAATTCGATTTTTGGTATGAAATAAAAGTGATCACAGATTATCATTGTTTTGGCCTTATCTCTTCTAGTTTCCAAGATAAATGGACTTTTATGTTTTCATTAAAAATTCGATTTTTGGTATGAAATAAAAATGATCACAGATTTTTTCATCTCTACTAATTTCCAAGATAAATGGACTTTTATGTTTTCACTCAAAAATTTGATTTTTGGTATGAAATAGGAGTGATCACAAATTATCATTGTTTTGGCCCTATCTCTTCTAGTTTCCAAGATAAATGGACCTTTATGTTTTCACTCAAAAATTCGATTTATGGTGGGAATTAAAAGTGATCATAGATTATCTTTGTTTTGGCCCTATCTCTTCTAGTTTCCAAGATAAATGGACTTTTATGTTTTCACTCAAAAATTCGATTTTTGGTATGAAATAAAAGTGATCACAGATTATCATTGTTTTGGCCTTATCTCTTCTAGTTTCCAAGATAAACGGACTTTTATGTTTTCACTCAAAAATTCGATTTTTGGTATGAAATAAACGTGATCACAGATTATCATTGTTTTGGCCCTATCTCTTCTAGTTTCCAAGATAAATGGACTTTTATGTTTTCACACAAAAATTCGATTTTTGGTATGAAATAAAAATGATCACAGATTATCATTGTTTTGGCCCTATCTCTTCTAGTTTCCAAGATAAATGGACTTTTATGTTTTCACTCAAAAATTCGGTTTTTGCTATGAAATAAAAGTGATCACAGATTATCATTTTTTGGACATATCTATTCTAGTTTCCAAGATAAATGGACTTTTATGTTTTCACTCAAAAATTCGATTTTTGGTATAAATTAAGAGTGATCACAGATTATCATTGTTATGGCCCTATCTCTTCTAGTTTGCAAGATAAATGGACTTTTATGTTTTCACTCAAAAATTCGATTTTTGGTATGAAATAAAAGTGATCACAGATTATCATTGTTTTGGCCCTGTCTCTTCTAGTTTCCAAAATAAATGGACTTTTATGTTTTCACTCAAAAATTCGATTTTTGGTATGAAATAAAAGTGATCACAGATTATCATTGTTTTGGCCCTATCTCTTCTAGTTTCCAAGATAAATGGACTTTTATGTTTTCATTAAAAATTCGATTTTTGGTATGAAATAAAAATGATCACAGATTTTTTCATCTCTACTAGTTTCCAAGATAAATGGACTTTTATATTTGCACTCAAAAAATCTATTTTTGGTATGTAATAAAAGTGATCACAGTTTGTCATTGTTTTGGCCCTATCTCTTATAGTTTCCAAGATAAATGGACTTTTATGTTTTCTATAAAAAATTCCATTTTTGATAGGAAATAGAAGTAATCGCAGATTATGTTTATTTTGGAACTATCTCTTCTAGTTTCCAATATAATTGGACTTTTATTTTTTCAATCAAAGAATCGGTTTCCATCAATCTAGTTTCCATCAAAATTTAACTTGTATTAAGCCAAAGAAAACTTCAGAAATTTTATGACTACCTTTTTTTTTTTGTCAATTCGTTCTGTTAATTTAACTACTATTTTTAATTCACAGAATTTCCTATTTAGTTTGAGAAATATGTACATATGTTGTTAAACATATTTGGTAATTTGTACAGTTTATTTGTTTTTAAAAACATTAAACTAAACTTTAGAACATGTACTTTAATTAGAGGGTAAATGTACTTTAAAACAAGTTGTACACATACAATGTACATTTTGGGTGACAAAATTTTGTTACAACACTTTAAAATTATGTTAAATTTCATAAGTTCTAGTAGATACTAATAAAATAACATAAATTGTTGAACTACTTACATAGTGTAGTTCAACATGTTTAAATAATAAAATAGAATTTAGTATGAGAAAGAAATATGAACTATAAATATTTCATTTTTGAAAATCAGGTCAATTTGTGACAATTTAACAGTTATGTTAATTTATAAAAATATATAGAATAAAATGGATCCGAATGTTCAACCAATCTGTTAGTATTTATTAGCAGAACTGAAAGTCTTACGTTAATGTTACTTCATTTTGATACGTTTTATAAATGTTTGTTGGATAATTTTAAGCCGAAATTTAATTTGAACGAACTACTTATAAACAATTAATAAATTTCAATAGCCTTTATTTTTTCTATCAGCTTCTTTCAAATAAAAATCAAAAAAATAGTCAATATTTTTTCATATTATTTTATTTTTCTAAAATATTATTCAACTCTAAACAAAATAATCCCTCAAGACTCAAGGATTAATTAATATTTATTTAACATTAAAATAACGAAATAAAAACCAAATAAAT
Source organism: Lucilia sericata (assembly GCF_015586225.1). Classification (NCBI taxonomy): domain Eukaryota; kingdom Metazoa; phylum Arthropoda; class Insecta; order Diptera; family Calliphoridae; genus Lucilia; species Lucilia sericata. The sequence continues at coordinate 127,901 of NW_023995148.1, read as the reverse complement.
AACGCGTTTTTGACTTGTCAAAAAAATTCGCTACATTTTCAAAATATCGAGAGAAAAAAAAATGTTGAAAAACACTAATTTGGAATTACGTGATGTAACGAGTAGTGTTACTTGCAGCAAAAAATTAAATCGTTGCCGTTCTTTTCATTTTCGTTATTTGGAATTGTGTCGTGCGAAAAATCTTACTCCTCTAACCGAAATTCGTTCCAAGAATAATGCTACCTCAGTTTTGGATTTTTTCGGTGATAAATTAAATGTTAACGATTGGCTGTTGATAATGGAGGCTTTATACTATGATCAAGTTTTGCAGACATTGGGCATACGTATGCGCAAAACTTTTGGAATGGGTATTTTTTGAAGAAGTAAAATTTTGATAAAAATTTGTTTTAATAGTTTTAGTAATTTTCAGTTTTAGAACATTTGGATACTGAGAAAAAAGCAAAATTATTTCGTCAGAAATCGGTGCTTTATACAAAATTTATATTTTCCGGTGTAGTGGAGGCCATATCGAATTGCATTGAATTTAATAAGAATTTGAGAATTTTGAATCTAGAGGGATTACCTTTAAATGATAAATATGTAGAGTCAATAGCTAAGGTAAATAAGAGTAATAAAAATCTAGATTTAGAAGAGTTATTCTTTTAAATTCTCCAGGCGCTATCTATAAATGAAAGTATTAAAGAGCTTAGTTTTCAACGTTCTAATATTGGGGATAAAGGTTGTGAAGCCATTTGTTGTACCATGAAATATTTAGCCAATGTAGAAAAATTAAATTTATCAGAATGTGAACTTACCTCCAAGGGAGCCGAATATGTGGGCGAAATGATAAAGGTATTTCAAAATTTATATTTTAAGTATGAGCCTTTAAACTGACCATTTTTCAAAACATAAAAGATACAAAAAATTAGTCGTTATTCGGAGGGTTGGCAAAAGTCCTTAAGATATCGTGAGGTTGATCCCGAAACTATGCCCGGCTTACGTTCAATAGCCCTTTCACGTAACCCCCAAATAGGTGATGAAGGCATTAAGCCCATAGTAGAGGTTTTAAAAGAAGATGTATGGATAAAAGGTGGGTGCTTCAAAAGAGGGAGGAATTAATAAGTATCAAATTATGATTGTATTATTTTGTCTTAAGTCATCGACATGGAGAATTGTGGTTTAACTGATCGTGCTGCCAATCTAATATTGGACTGTTTGGAAATCAATAATTATATAAACGATTTTAATGTTAGCGGTAATACGGGCATTAGTAAATTTCTTTTGCGCAGCATACGTGAACAACTGGGCAAAGAAGATGAAGATCAAAAGTTGAGAGCGACTCAAGAGGAACTAGTGCCGGGCCCAAATGGTGTTCTAATCAAACGGAAAAAAGTTACGGTAGCGGCTTTAAAAGAGCAAATAAAAACTCTTGAGGAACAACTAGCCTTCGAGAGAGTTCTACGCAAAAAGGCCGAACAATTAAATGAAAAATTAAATCAACAGATAATGGCTTATGAACATCAATTGGAAAATAATCTCAATTCGAATATACCCGAAGGTTATGTTATGGTCAAAAATGAATCCCTACAATCGATTATTAAAGAGTAAGTTTTATCCTACAAATATAAATTAAAGGTTAAACATTTGTTTATCTTGTGACTCCCCCTTAGACGTAACGACTTTCAAAAGCTAGCAGCAGGAGTTGCTAGCAATGACTCTACGCCCCGTAATAATATAACCCTGGCTAAACAAACAAATCGTAAGGCTTCGGAAATGTCTAATCCCAGTGCTCCCCTTAATTCACCCTCTACTTTGAATACCCCTATGAGCCAGGCTGAACAACGTAAATCCTTAAAAGTTCGTAAAGTTAAGAGTGAAGTTAAATATACAGAATCTGGAGTCAAAGATTCTACTCGCAGTAAAAATAAAGAATCCAAATCAGATCATGAATTTTCAAATGAAACAGATGTAAGTTTTGAAAATGTATTGGCTAAAATAATTTCTGATATTTTATGCTCCTCCCATAATTTGGTTTCTAGAATCAAAGTAGAATTTTCATAATCTTGAATTTTAAAATTAAATAATTTTTTATTTTATTGTTTATATTTACAGTTAGTTTGTTTTATTGTATGTAGTATCAATTAATTTATGATTTTAATTATAAAATATTCGGAAATTTTTACTAAAATGTGAATGAATAACTGCGTAATTTGATTCCTGTGTTAACATATTCAACATTTATTTATTCCTACACATATATTTCTAGACAATAGAAAGCGATTTACTTTCGAATCGAATTACACAGTAGATTCTTGAATTGTTTATTTCTTTTTGTTATGAAGTTAAAAAAATTAAATTATAGGCCGAGAATAATTTTTAGAAATTCCAATTAAGTCGTAATTCAATTTCGATCTAAAAATTTTAGAATCAATTACATGTCCCTACATTTGCATTATAGACATAAACCATTTACCAAAACATAGTCCGTGATTTTTAATATAATTCAATTGCAAATTATTGAAATACTTGTAGAAGTTGTATACAATTTTAATATTTTAAAATAATATCACCATTTTTTCCACTCTTCTACTTACAGTTCCAATTGACTGCTATACATTTTGAAACTAATATTGGCGATTCGATGACCAACAATCCAATTAACAATAAAGAGAAAAAAGTTAGCCCCAAACCTCGTCAAAATAATTATGAAAATCTAACAAAAATTGAACTAGACGATTTGTCAATACCCCCAAGCACACGCAGTATGAGTAGTGACATACATTCAAGTGATTCGGATACTCTGCGTAATGACGGAGAATGTCAACCTTTAAAAGTTTTTATACGTCGAGCAAAACCAATGCCCCTGACTCCAATGCCTAAAGCACAAGTGGAAGAAGGCGAAACTGGTGGTTATCAGAATTTTGAGGCAAATTTAAATGCTTTATTGAGATCACCACGATCACTATTTCGGGGATTGTGTGATGATTGATGGATGAACAGCAAGAAAAGGTATTTTTTATAATATATTTTTTTTTTCAATTTTTAGGATTGACTCAAGATAGTTTATAAACTTTTTTCATAGTGGCTCAATCATTTTACAAAATTGTTGTTAGACTTCATATCGAATTTGTCTTTTTTTCCATACTATCCAGGGTTGAAATAGTAGTCTGCTACTTAAGCTTTTATATTTGTACACAATTGATTATGTAAATTAATAAACTAATGATATTTTTAAAAAACAAACTAAATATGTTATTGTTTGTTTAATGTAATACGTACACGACAAAGCCAATTTGCTGATCTTGCTCCAATCAATCTATACATACTTTGGTATATAACATTCAACAACTCTGCTAAATGGGTTTGTTTTGATACTCCACTAATACAAATCCCGAAATTTTATCTAAAACTAATTTAAACATTTGTAAAAACGTAATTTATCTAAAAATTTAAAAAAAATATAACAATATTTTGATCAATTGGAAAATGTGCCGCACATCTAAATTTTTGTTTTAATAAAAAAAACAAGATTTTCGAATAAAATTCTTTATTCTTTTATCATCATGATTATTAATACATATAGACAATGAAATACGTCATAAAATTCTTTCTTTAAAAGTTAATTATCAAGTCAAATAGATATTTTTAAGAATGTTGTGAAATTTTTCTGGAAAATTACATTAAGAATTGAAAAATGGAAACTACAGTTTTTTCTACATTTACAAATTGTGTCTGGTTATTGGAATACATATTTAAGGTTAACATTTTTAAGTTTTTATAATACTTGTCACCAAATTGTCTAATGCGACTAATAAAATTGTGTGTTAAGGTATTTAATTGTTTAACCACCAAAACCGTACAAAGTACGACCTTGACGCTTCAAAGCATAGACCACATCCATGGCGGTAACAGTTTTACGTTTAGCATGTTCGGTGTATGTAACAGCATCACGAATGACGTTTTCCAAAAAGACCTAAAGCGGAGACAAAAAAACAATAAATCAGTATATAGTAGTAAAGAAAAAAGTTTAAGGAAAAACTTAATTTTTCCTCTTCGATAACCAACTTTTAATACGCCACGAGTTTCTTCATAGATTAAACCCGAAATACGCTTTACACCACCACGACGGGCTAGACGACGTATGGCCGGCTTGGTAATACCCTGGATGTTATCACGAAGTACCTTACGATGACGCTTGGCACCACCTTTACCCAAACCTTTGCCACCTTTACCACGACCTGTCATTGTTTAAGTTTTTCTTGTTTTTTACGTTTGAAAGAGCTAAATTTCAAAGAAAATGTTTTAATTTATATTATAAATGTAATATTTTTTTCTTTGTTTAACAATTTATTAAAAATTTCTTACCTTCAGCTTATTTTAATGCAACTTGCAGTTAGCAAAAATGGCGACTAATTTGAACGTCGGCGGCGACTGCCACTAAATATGTCGGCGGCGGCTTAATCGACTGTAAGCCGGCTAAGTTTTCAACTACGTTTACCCAGCAAAAAAAGACGTGCAAAAAAAGTAGTAAATGCATGGGTTGAACTGATAATGAACTGGTTCATATTTAGGGGAAACATGCATGATTTTAACATTAGCGTGTCATTGGCATGCATGTGTTCGTATTTGGAAAAATAGTTCGTCATTTAAATGAGTTCTTATAACCAATGAATATTCGATGATTCTCAAGCGAATTTTCATTGGTGCACTATATTTATTTAAAAATGCATTAATAATGGTATTTCGATTTAGTTATCAATATTTAAATATTTTTTTTGCGTGATATTGATAAAAATAAAATAAGATAAAACATAACTAACTGATTTTTATTAGATTTAAATTCATGCAGAGGAAAAATACCCATTGTGTTTTAAAATCCGTTAAGCAGTCTTGTTTTTTTCCTTCTCTTATTAATGTTAAAATGGACTTAATATTACTAGGTAGGTAGGTACCTACAAAAACAAAAATCTAATAAAAAAATTAATGTCATTTTTAATATTTATTGTATGAAATGCACGTTTTCGTTAAATCTCCTAAGAGAATACCAAATTATAGTAAAATATTACAATTCCTATAGTGGAGTTACATGAGTGAATTTGGGTGCATTTTTCATGCCTTCACTGATGACAAATTTATTAGAATTTAGGCATGTATTTAAAACGCATTAAATAGAATACGTACAAAAGAAATCATGAAAATATCCCTTCTCTTTAACAACTTCAAATTTTTTTTGCTGGGTAGTTTTTAAATTTTCAACGATTTTAAATAAAAACGGAATCCGAGAGATCAGAAAGTGGGATTTTGGAAGCAAGGATCTGCCGATATCTAACCCTATCCTCCTCTAAATGTTCTTCAGTAAAATTTGAAGATTCTAGCTCTAATAGTTTCTCAGATATAAGAATTTTTCTATTTAATTCATATGGGAGCTCCAAGCCCCCCAGATGAAAGTCCGCCCTTTTTTCTCCAAAATGTTCAGATGAATATTAAAATTCTTCAGATGAATTCTAAAATTCTTGAAGAATTTAGTTCTATTAGTTTCCCCGAATTTTTGTATTTAATTCATATGGGAGGTTCCGCTCCCCTCATTGGTAGTCCCCCAATTTATTACCCAAATTGTTTACATGGATGTTAAAATTCTTTCAGAACAACATCATTTAAAGGGATCACAAAGAGATTGAAAAATATTCCAAAAGTTTCACTTTGAAAACAAACAAAACTCGCAACTCTAAAGGCAGACTATTCCTATTTTAGCGGTAATTTCTTTATGATTAAAATAAGTAAGAAGTAAGAGTTATATTCGGCAAATCATATGTCGTAAAAAAATAAATTTCGGAAGTGGAAGTGGTCATATACATATATATGGACTTTGATCATTAGATTAATAAGAACGTCAATGTGATTTTCGGATTAAATGTGGAATTGGGTCAATTATGGACAAAGTTCTCTATAATTTAAAGTATTTTTTTTTTAATTCTACCATAATTCTATCATAATGATAACTTTTGGAATGATGTATTAGCTATAAACTGATTTTCTGTAAGAGGGTTATATTGGCGGACTGATCCTCATAATTTTATTTTTCATAAATGTAGGTTTCGGTTCCTAAAAATATTTTTTTCGTCGACATTTGAAAGCCATTTATATGCGTTTAAGTCATTTTCTAAAGAAGATTTCATATACATATTTACATTACATATTTTCATTCCAACAAAAATTGTTTTATTATGGTATTATTAAGTACGTAGAAAACGTTAAAATCAATTATTGAAGGGGACATGGTCAATTATGGCCTATAGAGATTTCGATTGATATCAAGCCCTTTTTGCAAAATGGACGTAAGCGAGATAAATTTTCGTTCAATTAGGATAGGTACTGCGTGTTTAATTTTATGTTTATATATTCAATATTTTAAAAAATTCAAAAAGTACCAGTTAATGAACGAAAAATTACCAGAAATACTCCAGTTTAAATTTTCATTCACTCAAGTCCCTGATTGCTTAGTTTTATGTTTTTAGGTTCATTATAATAGAAAATTCAAATAGTACCAGTTGAAGAACGAAAAAGTATCAAAAAGTCCCGTTTTATTTGTTTTCACTTTCTCCATGCCCTACAGGTTTAATTTCATGTCTATAGGTTCAACATTATAGAAAATTCAAAAAATACCTTTTGAAGAACGAAAAAGTACCAAAAAGTCTCCCTTTTATATGTTATCACTTAATCCGGGCTGTACATTCCTAATTTCATGTTTCTAGGTTCAATATTATAAAAAATTCAAAAAGTACCAGTCGAAGAACGAAAAAGTACCAAAAAGTCCCTTTTTATATGTTATCACTTAATCCTAGCTGTACATTCTTAATTTCATGTTTCTAAGTCCAATATTATAAAAAATTCAAAAAGTACCAGTCGAAGAACAAAAAAGTACTAAAAAGTCCCTTTTTATAGATTATAATTTATTCCGGGCTCTACATATTTATTTTTATGTTTCTAGGTTTAATTTTATGGAAAACTCAAAAAGTACCAGTCGAAGTACGATAAAGTTCCCCTTTTATGTATTCTCATTTACTCCAGGCTCTAAGTGCTTAATTTCATGTTTCGAGGTTCAAATTTTGTAGCAAGCTCAAAAAGTGCCAGTCAAAGAACGAAAAAGTACCAAAAAGTGCAATTTTATAGATTCTCATTTACTCCGGACTCTACGTCCAAATTTCATGTTTCTATGTTCAATTTAATAGAAAACTCAAAAAGTACCTTTTGAAGAACGAAAAAGTACCAAAAAGTCCCCTTATAGGACCTCACTTAATCCGGGCTCTACATGCTTAATTTTCTTAACGTTTCTAGGTTCATTATTATACAAAAACTTAAAATGTACCTTTTGAAGAACCAAAAAGTCCCCTTTTACAGGTTCTCACTTAATCGGGGCTCTACATGCTTTCATGTTTCTAGGTTTAATATTATAGAAAATTCAAAAAGTTCCTTTTGAAGAACGAAAAAGTACCAAAAAGTCTACTTTCTTAATTACATGTTTCTAAGTTCTATGTCAAAAAAGTACCAGTCGTAGTACGATAGAGTACCAATAAGTCCCATTTTATAGATTCTCATTTACTCCGGACTCTACTTGCTTAATATCATGTTTCTAGGTTAAATTTTATAAAAAACTCAAAAAGTACCTTTATAGAACGAAACAGTTCCGAAAAGTCTCTTAATTATTAATTTCATGTTTCGATTTCAATATAGAAAACTCAAAAAGTACCAGTTGGAGAAAGAAAAAGTACCAAAAAAAATATCACTTGGTACCGGTGTTCCAAATAACACCCCATTAGCATGTTTAGTGTTTCTTGAATAAAATCAAATTTCCCGTTTTTACCCCTTTTGGTACTTTTTTCCTCCCCATTGACGAAATAAAAATTCTGTTCCAAAAAGTTGCAACATTGTATTGGGAGCCCGTTATTATGTATTCATATGTATAAGTTAATAAACCAAAAAAAATGTTTTAGAAAAAAGTACCAAAAATAGGTACAATTTTCACCCCTTAAACGTCCGAATATCCAAAAAGTACTAAATTCATATTTTTATTTTTTCGTCAAATTATGAAGGATTCAAAAATATTCTTTGAATGTTCTCTGGTTTAAAAGATACATGGGGTGCAAAAGAAATACCAAATTACAGTTTTTCCCGTTTATTCCCCAAAGGGGCCGAATTTGAAAAAATTACCGGACACCTGTCCGCTTTTTTTAAAATGAACGACGATAAGCTTAACTGTTTTTGTAACTTTTCTAGTTTAGGAGATTTGAGGTTACCGAATTTACGTTTTTACCCTTTTTTAACCCCCAAAAAATTCGAATTTCCAAAAATCCCTTCTTATTGGATACATTTGGTGGGAGACCAACCTCCTCCCCAAATTTCAGCTCTTTAGCTTCAACCGTTTAGGCTCTACGATGATGAATCAGTCAGTCAGTCAGTTACGTTAGAATTTTATATACGTATCCCAATAAGCACTCAAAAAATTAAAATTCAAGTGCTTGTGTTTTAATTGGAATTCAACTTAAATTCCAGCTTATTTTTCAAATATTTTTCAAGTAAAAAAATTTTGAAAAATATTTAAAGTTTTATTCAAACTTAATTTTTATTGTCAAAAAAAATTATTAATTTTGTGATTTTCCAAGATTTAAACCGTGAAAGCAAAAAACAATTAATAAAATAAAGTAAAAAATATAGATTAAAAAATACACCGTCGAAAGTTTCAATCAAAAATTATAGTAAGTGTCATAGTAAGAAGAATTAAATTAAATGCAGAAAAAATTGTTAATTTTTGCTCAACGCTCGCAAGACAACGACTCGATTCAAAATTAGCAAGTTAATCAAAATGTAAGTAATCTACCTCAAAATGAAACGCTTTTTCAAAACAACACCATCAACGAAGTAATGAATTGAAAATTAATTTAGCTAAAACTTCATATGCAATAAAAGAAGATTTTATTAAGATTGAGGCAAAAATTCAAGATTCAGAAGAAAATTTTGAGAAACTAGTATACCAGAATCAGTAGAAGATGATGTTACTAAACAGTTTTGTTGGCAAGGTTCCAAAGATAAATCGAGATAAAAAAATTTTTCAACTATGTTAGCAGTTAAAGGTACCTATTTATTTAAATTTGATATTTTGGATGTGGGATTTTCGACTAAATTTACAAATATTTCAGTTGCGTACCGCCAAAAATTTGCCGATCACAGCGAATCACAATTTGAAAAAGTAGTTATAACGTTTTTCCAGCAAGCAAAAAATCGACACGGCAAAAAACAAAGAAATCATTTTAATTTGTTGTAATATATTCTAAATGTTTCTAAACTTTACTTTACATTTTTACTTATAATTAATATTTGCAAACAATTAAAAGGCTTGTTTACATACATATACACATGTATGTATGTATATCATTGCATTATTTTAAGTAAATTTACTAAAAATTTTAATATTTAAATTTACATATTTTTTTTAGTAATATTTTGTTGTTAACATAATTTTGTGTTACATAAATATATGAAATAATTTAAATATTAAAAAATCAAGTTAATTTTATTTAGGAGTTTAGTAGAGTGGCATTAAAAATGCTTGAATAGCACTGTTTTTTTTACTTGAATTACCTTATACTTCAAAGGTTTGAATTAAGCTGTATTTCAAAGATGGAATTCAAGCATTTTTTCTATTTGAATTATAATTTAATTCAAGCCTTGAATTAAAGTGTAATAATACTAGAATGTTCGACTTGAATTCAAGTTTCCTTTTCATTGGAGAATGCTATTGAATTAAAGTGTAATGCAAGTGTATTTCAACCCTTGAAAATTGAATGTTTGACTGGAATTAAATTTGATTTACACTTTAATTCCACCAAAAATGCTTATTTAGATGTATATAGATTGTAGTGTTCGACTTGAATACAAGTTTCCTTTTCACTGGAGAATGCTATTGAATTAAAGTGTAATGAAAGTGTATTTCAACACTTGAAATTTGGATGTTTGACTGGAATTAAACTTGCTTTAAACTTTAATTCCAGCAAGAATGCTTATTTGGTATAGTGTGCCCAATAAGCATTTTTGCTGGAATTAAAGTGTAAATCAAATTTAATTCCAGTCAAACATTCAATTTTCAAGGGTTGAAATACACTTGCATTACACTTTAATTCAATAGCATTCTCCAATGAAAAGGAAACTTGAATTCAAGTCGAACATTCTAGTATTATTACACTTTAATTCAAGGCCTGAATTAAATTATAATTCAAATAGAAAAAATGCTTGAATTCCATCTTTGAAATACAGCTTAATTCAAACCTTTGAAGTATAAGGTAATTCAAGTAAAAAAAAACAGTGCTATTCAAGCATTTTTAATGCCACTCTACTAAACTCCTAAATAAAATTAACTTGATTTTTTAATATTTAAATTATTTCATATATTTATGTAACACAAAATTATGTTAACAACAAAATATTACTAAAAAAAATATGTAAATTTAAATATTAAAATTTTTAGTAAATTTACTTAAAATAATGCAATGATATACATACATACATGTGTATATGTATGTAAACAAGCCTTTTAATTGTTTGCAAATATTAATTATAAGTAAAAATGTAAAGTAAAGTTTAGAAACATTTAGAATATATTACAACAAATTAAAATGATTTCTTTGTTTTTTGCCGTGTCGATTTTTTGCTTGCTGGAAAAACGTTATAACTACTTTTTCAAATTGTGATTCGCTGTGATCGGCAAATTTTTGGCGGTACGCAACTGAAATATTTGTAAATTTAGTCGAAAATCCCACATCCAAAATATCAAATTTAAATAAATAGGTACCTTTAACTGCTAACATAGTTGAAAAATTTTTTTATCTCGATTTATCTTTGGAACCTTGCCAACAAAACTGTTTAGTAACATCATCTTCTACTGATTCTGGTATACTAGTTTCTCAAAATTTTCTTCTGAATCTTGAATTTTTGCCTCAATCTTAATAAAATCTTCTTTTATTGCATATGAAGTTTTAGCTAAATTAATTTTCAATTCATTACTTCGTTGATGGTGTTGTTTTGAAAAAGCGTTTCATTTTGAGGTAGATTACTTACATTTTGATTAACTTGCTAATTTTGAATCGAGTCGTTGTCTTGCGAGCGTTGAGCAAAAATTAATAATTTTTTCTGCATTTAATTTATTTCTTCTTACTATGACACTTACTATAATTTTTGATTGAAACTTTAGACGGTGTATTTTTTAATCTATATTTTTTACTTTATTTTATTAATTGTTTTTTGCTTTCACGGTTTAAATCTTGGAAAATCACAAAATTAATAATTTTTTTTGACAATAAAAATAAAGTTTGAATAAAACTTTAAATATTTTTCAACATTTTTTTACTTGAAAAATATTTGAAAAATAAGCTGGAATTTAAGTTGAATTCCAATTAAAACACAAGCACTTGAATTTTAATTTTTTGAGTGCTTATTGGGTGACAACTGATCTAAAGTCAACATAAAGCCCACAATGGTTAGTACCAATATTTTGCCCATTTGTAATAAATTCCTGAATCGGGCATCGCTATGTTATCTGAAGCGAGACTGAAATTCTTTACCTTTCTTTACCTATGTGACACTTTTTCTCCTTTGGACTCCACATTTTGTTCATGGGTCTAGTATGATAGACAATACTAAAAACTATAATAAGGTCCTAGGTAATATAAAGCATTCATTCTAAAATGCAGTCATCTGATGCCAGACACTCATACTAACCGGACTCATGACGAGTATACAATAAAAACCTCATAATATCTGGAGTCTAAAAATTTGCAAATCTTCAAATTCGATTTGGGTGGGACAAATACAGCACAATTACATAATATTAAAACTTTTCAGAAGTTCGTAAAATTAATTTTTAAACACTCAAAATTACACCATTTATTTATTTTTAATATTTATTACAAATAAATCATTAAATATCATTTATTCAAGTTAATTATATGTATTTTTGTGTAAGTAGAAAATTAACACTTAAATTATACACACATATCTAAATGTCCTTTTATAAAACACATTAAAAGTTATAGGTCAAATTTTGGAACCTACAGCGCCTGTTTAAAATGTATTAAAACTACGTTGAATTTGTAAAACATCATCCATCATGAAATTACGTAAATGGCAAAGAGCCTTTACAACGTCATCCTGATTGGTGGGAGCATATTTGCCCAACCATTGAGAGGGTAAGAGATTTTTGGGTTTTGTTACATCCATAGGGGTAACGGTAGACAAAGCCTTCTTCCAGTTCTTGGCATTTTGTGAATGCTGTTGATGGGTGGTGCCTTGCAGCGAAGTTATATACTTGATATAGGCCTCGGAGTGTAAGACACGTTGAGGTCTTGGAGGAACTGTTATAAACATGGGTTCGGGTGGTGGTCCCAGTACTTGTGAATACTGCATTTGAGCATTATAATCCATACCGCGCGGTGAGTGAGCATTTGTTGAACCACCGCCAGCACCAGCGTTTACTAACATTTGTCCATTAACGCCCATCGTTGTATTCATTTGTTGCGATAGTATGTTAGTCATTTTGGGTTTACGTGCTACATAATTTTTACTACGTTCATGTGGTAAAATATGTTTGCCCGGCTTGGATAAGTGCACCTCACGTACGTGCTTGATGAGACGTACAAGCGAGGGAAAGGCTTGCATGTTCTTTCTCATGCGTATACAATTGCGCCAGAGACAACAGTATTCCGAATCTGTTTGTTGGGCCGTACGTTGTACATGGCCAGTATTTTCGGCCAAACAATGTTCCATACAATCAAGGGAGTCTTCAAATTGGTAATCGCATTTATCCCACAGACATTCGAACGTCAAATTCGGTGACTGTTGATCCATGTTGGGACCCGGACTGGCACAATTCAAGGTCTCATCCATTAGCTCACGTCTAGCGGCTGTTTCTTCGTTTATGCGACAGGCCCGATCTTCCCAACTCTGTTTGACACTGGCTGGTAAATTCTTCCATTCATTGCCCACCATGCGGGAAATATCTCCAAATGAAGCTTCCGGATTAGCGGTACAAATGCCTATAAAAATAAAACAAACAAAAAAATAAAAACTAATTCCCTAAATTTATTTCCTAAATACCAACCTTTTCGTACTTCGCTCGAGTAGAGTATATACCCCGTAAGACTTTTCTTGGCGATTTTACTCTTTTTAGACGAAAGCGGTGTAGAGGATACCGAAGGTGCTGGAGATGATATTGTTGCTATGTCCGAACTGACTGATGGTGGATTGCCATCCATAGAATCTTCCATTATGCCCAAACTTTCATTGAAATCATTCTTACATTCCTTACCCGGTTTAATAGGCATTTTAAAGTAAAAGATTTCATCTTGTGCCACCTCCGGAGAATGTTGAAATTTGCGCAATGAATTGGGGGTGGAGAATTTACGTAAAGATTTTTTCAATTCATCATAGCTGGCTTCACATATGTACACATCACCCTCGGGGAATTCGGTAGGCCGGGAAGTAATATAATCTTGATATTCCAAAACGGCACAGCGGCCTACTACTGCTATAACCGGGCTAATTTCTTCCACTGTCGAGAGTAAAAGTTCTTGACGATAGAAAGGTTTGCCCATGGGAGGCTGTGTGGGCAATGGAGGTGTAATTTCAGTTGGCGTCAGTAGCCAAGGTCCCCGGAAATAGGATTTATTGTTTTGTTCCCATATTTGATGGATTTGTGCTATAGACTGTTTGCCCGTTTGCGTTGCTACATAAACAAAATCACCCGTCTTAACGACACCACTGCAAATGGTGTTGTATTGTTGATAGTAAACGGCATTGGGTTCAGCATTTGCGGGAGGATCACAGGGTACATTAGGCTTCTCTTTTTCAATCAATGCCTCCTGTAGTTTAAGTTCCTCCAATTCTCCTTTATGCTTTTCAATGCGTTCCTTAAATACAGACATAACCCGTTTAATATCTAGAGGCTTTTCGCGAGCCACAAATTTTACTGGATCATTTTCACGTACAAATGGCCAGTTCTTAAACTTTTGAAAAGATCTGGGGCGTACATTGTAACGAGACTCGCACACGTATACATCTTTATCGTCGAAATTTTCCGGTCTATACTTAATGTAATCTTTAATGTGCATAATGTAACATTTGCCCAATACCTTTTCCATGGGTATGGTTTGTGACATACTGCTCTTGAACACCTCCTTTTCTAGGAATTTTCTGGTTTGTACATGATAAGTTTCATGTGGCCTGAGAAATACGGCACCATGCATCATTTTCATATTATCCTCGGTAGTCCAAAGCCTTTCGATATAGGCAATGCTGGGTATTTTATTTTCATTGTGTTGATAATAAACAAAATCTCCAGGTGAAAAGACTTTTTGATTGATTACCATGCTTTCACCCTGCATGGCAGCCTTGTCCATTTCTACTTTATCATCTTGATCTTGTTCGGGTTCCTCTTGTGTCAACTTTTGTTGTCGTATTAATTCTACTTCAGACGTTAGTTTATCCAGAGAATAGTTCAGAGCGGTAGAACTGAGAGTGTCTTGGCAAATTTCATCTCGCTTTTTGATAAAGTATGATTGTAATTCTATAGAATCTTGAAAGACATCAGAATCTGTGCGTGACAGCTTGCGTGCTCTTTCCAAACAAGCAAATACATCCTCTTGAAAGATATCCAAACGTTTGTAGACACCTTTGTCTAATCTACGTTTCACCAAATCCAAAGAAATTCCACGTACTTTTGTCTCTCCTGGTTGTTCATCATATTCCGGCAATTCCAGTAATGAATCTGAATAACATCTGCCCGCCTCATCTTGATGATTATAAACAGAAGTAAACAAAGTTAATAGCAGCTCCTGAACAGCTAAACCTACATCGGGCACTGTGTCACGATCATTTCTTAAACTCTGTTTTAATTGTAACGTCAATTGCTGCAAAACTAAAGCATCTTTATAGATCTGAGAATCGGGTTCATTGTATTTGCACGCATTTTCCAGCATCAATAGGAAATCCGCCGCCAATTCATCGATAGTTTCATAGAGACTTTGTTTTAGTTTATTAAGAATTCTCTCCATATCCATGGGTTCCTTAATAATATCATAGTAATCGGGATATTCAGTTTTTGACGGCAGTTTGGTGAAAATCAATGAAAGTTGTCTCTTGCCTTTGGGTTCTTGATAGTCGCGTATCGTTTCGTAAAATTGCCATAATTTATCACTCATGGGTACAGCATTTGCTCGACGTCTGCCGGGTTTGTTAAGTTTTTGTAGTGGTTTCTTGATTTCATTGAGACCAGGGAATTCCTTAAGTTTTTCATTTAGAGCTTTTTCTAAAATGTTGGCATCTTCATAGATATTGGAGCCTGAAAACAAAGATTATGAAATGTAAAAATTAGATCAGTGTTTAACGAATTTGTTCTAATAATCTAAAATAAGATTTTCACGAATATTTCGCAAAAATAGCAACTTACCTTCCTCATTATACTGACGACAGTTGGCAAACATTAGCCTATAGTCGGCCACCACATCTTCCACGTCACGATATTTGTCAGCTCTTATATTGTGTTCAATTGTATTCATATCAATGGGATTTTGTATGATGTCATAATAATCTGGATAAATTTTTCGTGGTGGTTTCTCCATAAATAAATCGATGGGTTTGCGAGTACCCAATGAGAAATCCAGCAGATATTTGTGCAAAGCTAATACCTTTTTCTTCATATACGGCGTAATAGTCATACGCTGCACCTTGGGTGCATTGAGGGATGAATTCAATGAAGTGTTCGGGGTAGTATTGAGTCTTGGACGACCCTTTTTCTTCTTTTCCGGTTGCGGTTCGGTGGATGCCACGAGTACTGTTTGCTCAGCATCCTCAAGTTCCTCCTCCTCATCATCGTCTTCATCTTCTTCCATTTCACTGGTTTCTTGATCTAGTGTGTCCTCTACCAGTTTGGTGTTCATAAGTTTTAGCATGCGTACAGCATCCTTGTGGGTTCTGTGTGTTGGTGGAAAGGCCTTTTTAGCATTGTCCAGCATGAGATATAGATCAGCAGTCAAGTCACTGATATTGGCATATTCTCCTTTATTAAGTTTGTTATGAATTTGACTCATTGAAATGGGTCGTTTGATAAGCTCAAAATATTCTGGATGAAATCTGCGCACTGGCAACTTCCATAATGAAGTACCCAAAGGAGGTCCCGTGGCACCGGGATGTTCTGAATGACCAGGAGCGTTATACAAATGATCAAATAAAGCCCACATGGGACCTTCACCTTTACGGCTTGTTTCCTCATCATCTGAAGAGTCGGCCTCTTCTTTAAGAGCCGCTATAGCTGCACTGGATACCGACTTGTGACGTCTTACCATCTTTGCTTTACCCGTTTCTAGTTCCAGACGTTTTTGTGTAAACAGTTTCTTCAAAGCCTTGGCATCTTTGTAGATTTGTGAACCCGGTTCATTAAACTGACAAGCATTCTTGGTCATTTGCAACAAGTCTCTTTCCATTTCTTGCAGATTGGAATAGGCATTTGTTTGTATCTTGGTGGCTATTAATCTTAAGTCAATAGGATGTTCTATGACATCGTAGTAATCCGGATAAACTTTTTTCGACGGCAACAATAAAAACATTCTATGCAATGGACGATCGTTCATGGTATTATCCACAGAAGTCATTACTGTACCAAACAATTCTTCATAAACATTTACTTCATCGTCTTTGACATCTTCCTCGGCATTGCAAGTTAATCTTCTTCTGCCTCTACCCTTCGACTTGGGCTCATCATCTGTCGACATTATGCCCATGGATTCAAGCAATTTTTGCTTATTCGTCACCACATATTGCCACAATGTGACCGCATCCTGATGTTCTGTGGTGTCGGGCTTATAAAATGCTTTCGCATTATTCACCAACAATTCAAAATCTTGTACCAATTCATCTAAATCATCGTACATGTCAGTTTTAAGTTTCTGTTGTATTTTCAATAGATCTATGGGATTATTAACCACATCGTAATATGAAGGCTCTTGCCGGCGCTTGGGAGCTCTAATGAAAGTATCGCACAACATGGTGCCATCTTCTTTTTTCAGATTTCTTATAGAGTCATACAGACTCTGGCACATTTCTGTGGGATCTAATCTACGTTTCTTGCGTGCCGACATGGCTACCGTTGAAGTTGCTCCCGCTCCAGACGTCATCAATACCGGCGATTGTTCTGGCGTAGAGTCATCCATTTGTTGGGGATCGTCATCGTGTTTACTGCTTATCGAACTGGCTCTACGTTTACGGCTTAACATAATCAAAAGGAACAAACTAAAAAAAATAAATTAATTAAAGTTGTTCTTAAAATTTTCACAAATTCTTCACACAAAATTTTCACAGACGCTATTAAAAAATGAAGAAAAGCCAACATGAAATGCTGACTCTAAATATTTGACGGCGTTTTAAAATCAGCTATAAGCCGGCTAAGTTTTCTGTTGTAGTTTTTTATTTTTAAGCGATACGGCCACACATCAAATTTGTTTGATTCAAACGGTAAGTTTTTTGATTGTGTTAGTGAAAAAACTCACATGTATATATGCGGTGTGAGTTTTATTACTAACACAATCAAAAAACACCGTTTGAGTCAAACAATTTGATGTGTTTTTAATATCGACTAATCGACTTTTTTTACAAAACCCACATATTAACAAAATACTCAGCTTTGAGTCTTTCAGAAAAACGTCGATTTTGCGATTATTCTAAAAACCGTGAATTTCCCAGATTTGCGGCTATAAATAGTTTACTTGAATAAACAAAAATCAAAATAGACAAAACATAAGATTTACCCACCTAATAATTTTTTCACTTTTTTTATTATCTGGCAACTTTATTCCTTACTTCACAATAATGTTATATTATACAACTATCTCTTTCACTCTTTAGCACTTTAAATCTTTTCTTCACTCTGGTACTGTATAAATATAAATCACTATAGAATACAAATGTCATTTATTAAAAAAGACACAAATTCAACGGGAGCAACAAATTTTTCGTACGGAGTAAAAATTGATAAAATAGTGTTTTAAAATTAAACAAAATTAAAATATTTCGGCTAAACTAACTAAAATTGAATTGTTTAATATTGAATTACGTAAAATAAAGTGTTTGTATAGCTAATAAATAGCAAAATAAATTGCTGAAGAAAAAAATGTGTACAATACCATCTACAACGAATATGAAAAAATAAGAAAACACACAAAAAATTAAAGAAATGTAGAAAAAGTGTACAACAATAAAAACGACAACAACAACATAATAAGCGCCAGAGGAGCGCCAGTATTCTTCAAAAGTAATCCAAAAAAGTTTATACATAATAATATGCCTCTTCCAAATCTCCAACACAATGTGGACAAGAAATAATAGAAATTCGTGTTACGGAAGTGTTATTTTAACAACAGAATCAAAATAAATGTTAAAATCAAAATAACTACCTATAAAGTGCTTAAATTGTAGACCAAAATATCTTTAGATATTTGCTAAAAATACTATTTTATTTATAGTGGGTTTATTGTTTATAATCTGCTTATACACATATTAACGTCATCATCATTTGAATTGTTGTTACTGTTAAAATAGTACCACAATGTTGCAATTATCTTGGAAACCTTTAATACCCTTTGGTAAGTATATTTTTAAGATTTTTTGTTATTCTTTTTCATTATTTTGTAATTTGCGCTTCAATTCAATTATCACAATTTGTTTTTGTTGTTTTAATTGTAACTTTTTAGTGCCTTTGAATGTGTGTGAGAGTCATTGATATTTTTGTTTTTCTTTTTTTCTATTTTGTTTTGATTTTTGTAACGAAAAAAAAAAACAATATCTAATAAAGAAAAAAATTAATATATATTTGCAATTTGTTAATTTGTAAAACATCATGATTATTAAAAAAAATTAGTTCAATTAAATGTTATCAGTGGATTTATGTGTTAAGACGCCCCATTTTGAAGTGTACCTACATTGTAGGTTCATATAAAATTCCAATTGGAACAATGAACTTTTTAAAAAGTTTTTAGCAAATAAGACAAAAATCCTATTAATATTATTTACATAAGACGACTTTAGTATAAACCTATAGTTCTTTGTTTTTCTAAAATAAAATTGAGAATAATAAAATGATTTGGTAAATCGGTTACGCAGTGAAACAAAATAAATTAAAAACAAATACCTACCTACCTGATGGGTATTAACGAGTACAACAAGAATCTATTTTTGAAATTTGCCAAGCGGCTCCAAAATCTTGAGATACGTTTAAAACGCTTTTATTTAACTTTAAGCGCTTATAAATCTAAGACTTAAGTGTTGTTTGACAAATTTGAAAAATCTATTGTTAAACTCGGCAGTACCTTTCAGAAAAATGGTATCACTTCCCAGGTATTTATGTTTGTCGCCTGGAGAATCTGTTGTAATTATTCAATATACTATTGCATTGAGATTCAAGCCTAAATATTAAGCAACTTCTCAGGATATAATACATACATACATACATACATACATACATACATACATACATACATACATACATACATACATACATACATACATACATACATACATACATACATACATACATACATACATACATACATACATACATACATACATACATACATACATACATACATACATACATACATACATACATACATACATACATACATACATACATACATACATACATACATACATACATACATACATACATACATACATACATACATACATACATACATACATACATACATATGTATAAATTCATTAGGTAAAGTAAAGTACGCTTGGCTGGGTAGTTGAATATGGGAGGTTCCCAGACTTCAAACTGGACATTCAGAATGGCTTGTTCTATTCGGGCAGTATGTGCAAAGTCTGTTGCACCATCACGATGAGTAAAGTGAGGTACGCTTGGCTGGGTAGTTGAATAAGTGGGGTGCATTCGAAGAGACTTTGACATATGTAAGTATTTACCTCGGAGGAGCTAGGAGCTGCTCTTAAAATTGGAATAACTCATTTGGTGATGTTTAGGAAGAAATGTTTTGTTAATATAAATTTATTATTTTAAATACATAATTTCTAAGGAATTTACATATCTAAACAAACAAGAATTTAAAATTGCTGCGTATGTTAGGTTAGGGTATACATTCTCCATATGCTAGATCAGATCCGCAGAAATATACCTAGACCGCTATCGTTCCTTTAATGGAAAATGTTGATGAAGTGCTCTATGAAGTTAAATAGTCCGATATTCCTCAACGTAGTTTCCAACCAATGTTCCTAAGGAATGTAATATCTGTAATAACATCGCTGCTGAAAAGATATTTGGGCCTTAGCCTCCGGTAGGTTAGTACATAGTAAGTGTGCTAGTCTGGTAAACCGGAGGTGGTGTGTTCGATTACTACCTGAGGCACTGGTTAGGGAGCGCTCAACAGGCCCTATAGAGGTCTAGGTGTATTTCTTCGGATTTTATGTATATATGTACATCCTCCTTTCAAACTAACTTACTATTTTGTTAAAAGTCTGTCAACAACTACGAGTTTTACTGCATTATATTATTTCCGCATGAATTATGTTATTCTAAATCTGTTCATCTAATTTTGTTATGCCCATGTTATTAACACAACCTTGTGTTCCTCAGTTTTGTATTCCTCTTTTGTTTCCGATTATTTTCTAATAGCGTGGTACCTATTTGATGCAAAGTATACTTTGAAAGACTATTCAGTTAGGGCGCTCTTACAGCCCAATTAGGTCTTAGAATTAACCTTATAATCTTAAAAAGTATTAACCTTTGTTGGTGCCATACACATATCGTTATTGCTCGGAACTCTACCTGTAAGCTAATGTTGTGATTAATAGTATATTTCGATTTCTGAGTGTTCAATGTAGATCACCAGTACCATTTTGTTCTCTCATTTTAGAGCTATTCGTAGGGCAACGGATTCTTATGGGTATTTGTTCAAATGATATTCTGTATATTTTATCTGTTATCAAGACCTCAAACTTACCTATAAATTTTGTTTTTGTTATGCTGTCTGGCAGACTGGCGACATGCGCCAAAAGGTGTTTAGGCAACTCTGGTGGATTGGCCTAAACATAAGAGACGTTTTATATATGTACGTACATATATCTGTGTTGTAATTAGCCAAATGTTAATCTTTCCACTATAGTGAAATTATCTTCGCTACATAGTACAGCATAACATTTTCATACATGAAACGATTCTTCTTTATTTACTTAATATTTAGTTAGTTAGTTAGTTAGTTAGTTAGTTAGTTAGTTAGTTAGTTTGTTAGTTAGTTAGTTAGTTAGTTAGTTAGCTAGTTAGTTAGTTAGTTAGTTAGTTAGTTAGTTAGTTAGTTAGTTAGTTAGTTAGTTAGTTAGTTGGTTAGTTAGTTAGTTAGTTAGTTAGTTAGTTAGTTAGTTAGTTAGTTAGTTAGTTAGTTAGTTAGTTAGTTAGTTAGTTAGTTAGTTAGTTAGTTAGTTAGTTAGTTAGTTAGTTAGTTAGTTAGTTAGTTAGTATAGTTAGTTAGTTAGTTAGTAGTTAGTTAGTTAGTTAGTTAGTTAGTTAGTTAGTTAGTTAGTTAGTTAGTTAGTTAGTTAGTTAGTTAGTTAGTTAGTTAGTTAGTTAGTTAGTTAGTTAGTTAGTTAGTTAGTTAGTTAGTTAGTTAGTTAGTTAGTTAGTTAGTTAGTTAGTTAGTTAGTTAGTTAGTTAGTTAGTTAGTTAGTTAGTTAGTTAGTTAGTTAGTTAGTTAGTTAGTTAGTTAGTTAGTTAGTTAGTTAGTTAGTTAGTTAGTTAGTTAGTTAGTTAGTTAGTTAGTTAGTTAGTTAGTTAGTTAGTTAGTTAGTTAGTTAGTTAGTTAGTTAGTTAGTTAGTTAGTTAGTTAGTTAGTTAGTTAGTTAGTTAGTTAGTTAGTTAGTTAGTTAGTTAGTTAGTTAGTTAGTTAGTTAGTTAGTTAGTTAGTTAGTTAGTTAGTTAGTTAGTTAGTTAGTTAGTTAGTTAGTTAGTTAGTTAGTTAGTTAGTTAGTTAGTTAGTTAGTTAGTTAGTTAGTTAGTTAGTTAGTTAGTTAGTTAGTTAGTTAGTTAGTTAGTTAGTTAGTTAGTTAGTTAGTTAGTTAGTTAGTTAGTAGTTAGTTAGTTAGTTAGTTAGTTAGTTAGTTAGTTAGTTAGTTAGTTAGTTAGTTAGTTAGTTAGTTAGTTAGTTAGTTAGTTAGTTAGTAGTTAGTTAGTTAGTTAGTTAGTTAGTTAGTTAGTTAGTTAGTTAGTTAGTTAAAAAGTGCGGATTGTTTGATATTAATAGACATTCCAGTTTTCATAACTTTGTATGTCGTTTGTCATGAGCACTCCATTTCAAAGGCTTTTTCCCTTACCAGCAGCGAAACTCAATTACTTGCAGATATAACCATAATAAATGAAGAAATAAAAAATAAAATAAAAAATTATATATAATTATTGTTTAAATAATATCATATTTATCTTATAGCATTATTCATACAACATTTAAAACAAACTGTATCCATAACAATATTAAATAAATAGAAAAATATTTGTTTATTAATTATTTATATTTATAAAAAAAAACATCAGCAATAACTTAAAGAATTCCAGAAATAGAAATTTGGTAAAATCGTTAAAATAATGGTAAATTTTTTTTTACAATTGAGTAAAAAAAATGTTGCCTCATGTATTCTCTAGGATATCTTGTTCCAGAAGTAACAATTTCAGATAGTTGTAAATGGATGTTACCCGAAATTATTTTACTTTAATGGTCGAATCAGACTAATCTGCTTACTAATGGGCATAAATAAGCCAATAAAAAGTACATTGTTTGAAAACCATTCAAGGAACTTGTTAACTTGAGTTTTAGCACCACCTCATACTTTATTTAGAGAAATTTTTTCTACTGATAATTTGTTTGCTGGTGGCACAGATCTAAATTCTTTAAATGACAAGCAAGATCTTTCATATATTTTCATATTCATATTCCAAAAAGAAAACTTTTAGTAAAAGTTCGACTGTAGTTGATAGTTCTTTCCTAAGGATATGCTACTAATACTACTGTTTCCGATTAGGAGCAAAACCTACATTCGTGGTTACTTTGACTAGTTTTATGTAAAATTGATCATTATTATGCATCTTATGTTTGCGCTCTTAGCAATAAAACTCAAACTCTTCATTAAAACACAATTTCCTTTAAACCTATTAAATCTCTTAAATAGATCCCCTTAAATCTTTAATTGTATCTGTTTTCCAATTATATAATCTACGTTTTGTTTACAAAATATTTTCTATTTTTGTATTTCTACTACGCAACACTTTAATCCGAGTTAAAACAACTAAAGAACTTTAATTTAAAAATTTATTCTTTACACAAATAGTAAAGAACGCCATAACCTACCCCAACTTAAATTTGATTAATGTGCCATATTTAACTTAAAACCCACATCAACTTTTCTACAACATATCTTCCACCCCCCTAAACACTATTTTCATCCATATTCCGTTGATGGCTTTGTAGAGGTTTGGGTTTATTTATGTATTTATGTGTGGTATGAAAAATAAAAGTAAATACAAAAACACAACAACGCAAATAAATAAATAAGAAAAAAAAACATAAAACCATTGAGCATGTCCTTACTCAACTGTAAATATAGAAAAATATAAAAACAACAACAACAGCAAGGAGCATATACACAAATGAACAGAAAATAATCAGGCATCTTCTCATGGCTTTGATACTCAATTTACACCGACAACATACAAGGATGAAATAGAGTTTAAATAGTAAACAACTAACAAATACGCCATACTACACATCATCCATATACTAGTTAAATAATATGTATAACCATCCATATCCATAGTATATAACCCGCCAATGTATATCCTTGTACTGTAGATGATAGTAAAAAAAAAACATAAAAAAGGAAAAATAAATCCCTTCGCAGAAAAAAAAAAGAAAACAGAAAATATATTTGATATGAGAACAAAGAAAACTACAAACAGAAATTTATTTTCACTGCACTCCCTGCCACCGCTACCACCATCACCAATGCAAGCCATTCACTCTTCTACTTGATATACTATAATATGTACATTATAGTTTATACCAAATACTTACTTTTATACTGTGGGTGTCAAAAGACAGTAAACACCTTACAATTATTTAGTTGTAAACTACTAAAGAAACTAGATAGATAGATTTTTAACTTAAGCTTCAGATCGTTTAACTATGAACTGTCGTGTAGGTTCCAATGTCTTTTGGGACAAATTTGGCATAAAGATTTCGCATCATTGGCTATAGGTTTTAGGTTTGACAGGTGGCCGCATCGAACATCCGAATTACAGCCTTAATTTGATCTAGTGGAAGAACAGGGATAGCAGAAAGTGTGACAGTGAGAAGAAAGAGATAAAGGAAATGTGAAGAAAACCCTAGAGCATAAAGACTTAAGGTGAAAGCTTACGTCCTGCTTAGTGTGAAACTATCAGAAATGCAGATAGTCGTTCTAATTGTACATTTAACAGATCTGACAGATCATTAACATAAGACTCTAAGGTACGAATACGGGCCGTCACTAAAGCTGGAAAATGACAGAGAAGATAGACTACCGTCTCCTCTCCATCCTCATTCTGACAATTTCTATATAAATCGTTATACAATAAACCAATGCGCCTAACGTGGTTTCCAAAATTTTTAGTTATAACCGATACCATATTACCTAATTGGGGTCTTGGAAGACTAAGAAGATAGGCGGTTCTATGTGGATCCATGTTGAGTCACATCGTTCTAGCTATCGTTTGTTTGTAATGAACTTAATCAACTAATAATCGCAAATATTTAACCAAATTTGAGCCTACCAAAGTGTTCTTTCAGAAAATCTTTTTAACTTTCATAATTGCTTTAAAATTTTTAGTATAACGATGAAATTCGTCAAATTTTACATAATCCTTCTTAAAAATCAGTTTATTATCAATACATTAGGGTGTGTTATAACCAAAATTAGGCCCTATCACAACATGGTAGCCAGTAGTGTTCTAATAACGAAAACCAGTTTCACGAGTCATTTTGGAGCAAAAATATTCCATCAGCAAATCGATTTTCTAAAACCATTCGCCAACAAATTTACATGTATTTTTAATGGTATAATCTAAATGTTTAGGTACTAACATCGGTAGAGGGATTAACCGCAAGATCTGTCCTTTATTTAGAGTAATCATCAAAAACTTTTGAGCACGTGCCGCGGAAACTTTTTTAATGCTCGGGATAAAGTTAAAGTATATCGCTTGTATTTATAAAAAAATCTTATTTTGCTTTTAATGTACTCAATAGTTAAAGCACACTTTAGCCTTAAAAACCATTAATAAAATTGTGATATTCATAAACAAATAATAAACGTATATTAACTATTGTGCTGATTTATGTTTAAGTTGGCAGCACTGTACAATATGGCTGTCATTTTATGTGTTAGTGTTGCGTACAATTAGGATAAAATAATCGTTGATTCGGTTTTCTTAATTTCATATTTTTGTTTATAATAGATTTTTGACAATAAAAACAAACTTTTAAGAAAAATAAATATATATATGGCTTTAATAAATGTCTATTTAGTTCAGATGTATAAATATAACATATAATTTCTAATTATTATTAAAAGTATCCGAATAACGGATATTTTGCGACAAAATATACATCGCTATGACACATTTTCTTATTTTTACTTATTTTCCTTGTAATTTTTGATAAATTTTTGCAAATATTGATAAATTTCTTTGATATTTGACTAATTTTAATGCCGGCGAATATATTTTGCATTAGTATAACACTAAGCATTATATTTAACCAACAAACTTTGAAAAAGCCAAATCAAATGATTTTGTCCATCATTTGGTTGACAGACGGGCATTTCCAAATTGCCTAAAAATAGTGCTGGACAATTGGAATATTGTCAAATATTCATGCATTAATCCAATAATGCCTAGATTTGAGTTTTTTCCTCAAAATATAATCGTTAAAAAATTTTCTGAAATTTTATTTACAAATTTGTAAACGTTAAAATTAGAATTTTTAGATTTTGTTTTAAAAGAAACCATAATTACTTTTCGCAATCAATCTAAAATTACCGGAAAAATCTTTATCTGAGAAAAAAATTGTTAAAAATCAAGTTATTGTTGGCTTAAAGAAGGGTCGAGCCTACAATAAAATTCTTATAATTGTCAATGGTTTATTGAAGGTGTTTTAAGCTATTTCACGTTTATAAATACGATTTTCCTTAATTTTGCCTAAAATTGTTTAATAAACCTAAAATAAGTTTTTATAAATACAGCCGTATATCTTTAATCAATGTTCTTTTTTTATACTCTATGTGGAATGGACAGTGCCGATTTAAAATGTTCAAATATTGTATGGAAGTTATAACCCTGATGTAAATATATCTCTTTCAAATTCTGTATAATTGACAAAGGTATGATAATATAATTTGTTGTTAATAATAACTGATAAATCGTTAAACTTTAATAATAAATGACGAAAGGATCGATCCATAACGGCCTAAATCCATTCATAGGATCACTTTTCGAAATTCACTTTAAATTTAGAACATAAGTGTTGATAACTTTTTGAAGACTTTGTCTGTGGTGTCATATTTTCTGACTGTACAGTAACATGTGAATATCTGGGAAAGTGATTACTATACTTTATGCCCAAAAGGTGTGAACTTATGGGGTCATTGCCTTTTCCAAAATCCCGTTTTTCGGAGAAAACATTGATTAGTTCTCATATTCATAAAGAAAACAATTCATTGATGTTTACTAACTTATGATGCTCAGTATATACTACTGTTGTTAATGTTGTATATATTCTTGGTTATATTTTTATATAAAAAATAAAATCGTAACTAATAGTAAAAATTTAAGAAAAAAATGTATTTAACATTACAAACCCCGAGGGGTATTCAGTTCAAATTTTGCAGTAAATATAACTTTTTTATTTTGAAATTTGTATTTTCAGCTAAATTATTACTACAGTACATAGCCGAGATAATAAATAATGATGGCGAAATATTGACTACATAACTAACATGTTTTTCGAACATGAATTATAAATGACAAAGATCTTTAGTACATACATATGTATGTATGTAGAAATTGATTGACTTGTCTATGGCTTATAGAATAAACATATTAGTTATGTGGTGTCAGGATTTAATCATTAATGTTTTGTTATTAAGGTGTGAAAATAGTATATGTTTGTTGTTAGATAGACAGATTTATTAATATATTATAATATTTTAAATTAATTATTAAATGTTTTATTGATATTTTCTTATTTTTTTAGGTGTTTCCTTACTACTGAGTTTTTGTTTTTGTCTTTCCGAATCAGCAATTTTACCGCCCGATCATAATGTTGATTGTGAACATTACGATGAGAAAGAGTGTATGACGCGTGGTGATTGTGCCACAAAAATTGAACATTGTAAATTTGATTCAGACAAACCGCCAAGTTGTTATGTTTTATGGTCACGTGATGAAATAACGGGTAAGTTTATGCACTTAATGGAGAGTATTAAATTTTTGTAGAAATTTTACTTCGATTTGACATCAAAAGAAAATGGAATTATTACCTAGTAAATCAATTTATTAAAATCAATAAACCTAAACAGATATCAATCCCATATTGAAAATTTGACAAGGTTTCATTATTGATTGTTGTCGTTTTTCTTTTTTAAAGAAGAAAAATTGAAAAAATAATCCCACTTTCTATTTACAATCTAAACACTATAGTTTCTTTATCCTAAGGACTGTATATTACAGTCTCAAGTATGCATTATATAGTATCTTTAGACAACCGAATATAGGCTCTATAAAGACGAAATATAGTCTATATTGTCTATATAGTTTAAGCTATATGGTCTCTGTAAATCTAAGTCTACTTAGTCTCTTTAGTTTTCAGACTGTAGTCTCTATATTTTGCAGACTATAATATCTTTAGTCTACGTCTATAGTTTCTACAGCCTACAAAATCTATAGGTAATAGTCTATATCCTCACCTGAAACGCAAACGGCCCTAACTAACCAAAAATCTAAAATCGATTTTATTGGTGATTATAATGTCCACACCAAAAATTGGACTCCTCCGACCATAATTATCGATTTTATTGACAGGAAACAAAAGGCCCTATCTACAAAAACATTTAAATATTAAAGGTAAAAAGTCAAATTTATCCATTTTTATATACGCCATTGTCAATTATCATAATAAATGTTAGGTTTCACTATTAAACAATTTGTTTATTCACTACAAATAAATCGCACTGATAGAAACAAACTGTAAAATTTTAAAAATGTAAGATAGGGCCGTTTGCGTTTTAGGTGGCGATATGAAGACCATAGGCAATAGGCTATATATTATAGTCTTCATATAGTTTACGGCCTATGGTTTCTGTAGTTCATAGACTATAGTCTATATAATCTACAGACTCTAATCTGCTTAGTACATATAATAGTCTCTAAAGTCTATAGACAATAGTATCTATAGACTATAGTCGTTATATTCTACATACTATAGTCTTGATATTTCTCAGACTATAGTCTCTTTAGTCTACAATCTATAGTCTTCAAAATCTACATACCATAGTCTCAATAGTATACAGACTATAGTCAAAGTCTACATAGCTTACGGCTTAGGGTCTCCATAGTCCACATAATATAGTCTACTTAGTCTACAGTTTATAGTATTTGTAGTCTACAGACTATAGTCTAGACTATGGTATACAGACTATAGAGTTTCTCTACTCCAAGGGCTTTAGAGTCTGAAGTCTACAGACTATAAAGGCTATATTCTGAATTATGTTGCGTAGGCAACTGAAATTAACTAGGATAATTATATAAACGTTCCCACGACAATTGGATCTCCGCTCCGGAACCACCCGATTCTCAATCGGCCAAAGATTTTTAATTCAGCAACAGCTGTATCAACTGGAAAAAAAGTATAAATAGTAGACAATATCTTTTTACCAAATTGGCCTTATAGGTTATGTTAATGTTAAGTTGTTTTATATAGTACACACCTAAAAGAAGTAAATCATTTAAATTACTAACCACCATTATCTCAACGTCTGGTTATTTTAATCCTCAGTTTTCATACAAAAATTATTTTAACAGGTGGAATGTCTACCGGTTATATAACCGGAGGTTGAGATAACGGTCCTATATTTTATAAATTTTTTTTTTTTTTTTTCTCAAAGTTACTAACAAAATTAAAATGGATGAATACAAATTAAGCAATTTTATATACCTAAATAGTTCATAAACTAAGCAAAATATTTAAAGGGTTAAATAAAGTAAATTCTAATATTAACTCATTGTGTAACAAAAAATAAAAAAATGCATAAAGTTTTAATATTTAAATACAAACAAAAAAAACCTTATAATTTATTAATATACAATATTGTAAAAAATATTAATTTTTTTGCAGGAGAAGACCATATCAAAATGAAGGGTTGCTTCTCTCAAACTCCTGAATGTAATCAAACAGAATGTGTTACGAGTTCGGAGCCTCGTAAGAATAATATGAATTTATTGCATTTTTGTTGTTGCAAACAATCAATGTGTAACACTGCACAAAAATGGGAACCAACTACGACAGAAGCAACAACACAAGGTAAATTTCATTTCATTTTATTATTATTATTATTTTGTATTTAAAAATAAATATTCAACTCCTTTATATCATGATGATGTTGTTGTTCCCCTTTTTTACTACAAATATAAGTGATGGGTTTCTCTGTTGATTTCAATATAACAATCATCATCACCAGCATTTAATACGGGCAACATAATACAACAACTCTAGAACTACACATCCAATCACACATACATACATATAATGTTATACATGTGAGTTTATGTATAGAGGAGGTTAGATAGAAGAGGGATCCTGGTTTGCTATTCTCAATTGCTCCTGCTACTGCTGCTATAGCTGTTGTTATTTTGTTTTTCAAATTTATTGCAAGGCACGTGTGTACAATATGGATGTACATTGCTAGATATTGCTGGTGATGGTGCTGCTACTGTTGTTGATGATGATGTTGTTAGTGTTGATGGAGGATGCCACAATGTTATGTTTACCCCAATTTTATACTAGCAATATTTTGTTTTTTTATTTTCTATGGGCTTTTCTTTTTGTTGTTATTTTTTTTCTTTCTTGTATTATACAATGTTTTTGTTCCTTCATTCTTTCGTTTGCAACATAAAAAAGCGTGGGTTCGGTTTAGTTTTGTTTATATCGCCCAATTGCCCCGTTTTCATCATATTCATCACATATACAAATCAAAATATTTAAAGTACCCTACATGTTTTTATTAGTTGAATTTTATTTAAAATTTGTAAGTATGTGGTAGCGAAGATCACTTACTTATAGCTTACTAGACGAAAGAATAGACTATAGACAAGACTATAGACAATATTATAGACTAGATTAAAGATTAGACGAAAGACTAGGGTATATATAGTAGACTTCAGACTAGACTGTAGGCTCGACTAAAGACTAGACTATAGACTAGACTGTAGACTAGACTGTAGACTAGACTGTAGACTAGACTGTAGACTGGACTGTAGACTAGACTGTAGACTAGACTGTATACTAGACTATAGACTAGACTATATACTAGACTATAGACTAGGCTATAGACTAGACTATAGACTAGACTATAGACTAGGCTATAGACTAGACTATAGACTATACTATAGATTAGACTATAGACTAGACTATAGACTAGACTATAGACTAGAGTGTTTCCATTTAATTACATACGCATACATACATATATATATATATATATATATATATATATATATATATATATATATATATACATATATATATATATATATATATATATATATATATATATATATATATATATATGGAAACAGTGTAGTCTATAGTCTAATCTATAAAAGATCCAATTTCCTAAACGGATGGACCTGCTGATTACTCTTTGCAAAACACATGCTTTGTACTTACATTTATTTATACATACATACAAAATTTAACACCAGAATGCAAAACATTTGTCGATTTCCTTGATAGTATGAGTGTTGCAAATCGCTGATCTTAACAGTATATAGATCGATTCCTAAAATAAAAATTTTGTTATGAATAAACTTTCATTCTCCAGTAAACACTTTTAAACATTAAAGGTTAAAATGTTTTACGAAAATATCAGTTACAAGCGCTTTAAAAGATTAATATTTATTTAGAATTAAATCATACCGATTAACTGTACTGTTACTTAAGTGCCATTCTTAACCGATTTAAAAATACTTTTTCAGTTTGTTTTCTTTTTTATTTTTACTGATGTTGTTGTTGTTGAAGTTAATGAACTCGGTAAAATGAAAAAAATAAAGCTTTTGGAGCAGTGGCAGCAGAAGAATCATTGCAGTTGCAGCAACATTTCTTATGCTGCCATATGTTGCAAATCATGTTTATTGGTTGTGTATCATGAATTCGTGTTTGTTTGTATTTGCCACTTAAAAAAAGGAACTAACTCACTTAAATTCACATACATACAAACATATACAATCAAAGCAACACACATATACCCCAACACACACAGATATGTATATTTACTTATCCTTGTGATGCTTTAAAAAAAAAAAAAACATAAAAAAGTAAAGCAAAATCCTTTAGATTTCACTGTTGCTACAGTTGTTCTTGTTGTTGTAGTAGGCAGCTTTTTGCCTCATAAAAATTTTCCGTTTTTAGTCACGTTTTTCTTGTTGATTCACTTGTTATTTTTTTTTCTTCTATGTTGTTTTTTATAATTTTTATTTTTTGCATTCTCTTAATAAATTGGGGGAACTTTCATTTTTCTTTTTGTATAGAGTAGAATTATGATTTTTTTTAGCATTTTTCGTTGCATACTATACAAGTATAAGTATGTGTGTATGTAAATTTGTAAATTTTGCATACGAGATGAGGCTGATGATGATGATGATGACGAAGTGATGTGTGTTTTTTGTTAGAATCTTCTTGTATCGCAGTTAGTAGAGGAGCTGCGAGTACAATATTTCATACATATTCTTTCCCCATTTTTGAACAGCTCTCTTATGACTAGTATGTTTTTTTGGGGGGCTTAAGTTTTTGTATTTGGCCACTTGTAATGTTATTCACCTGTAGGCCGTATTTCTTTTTTAGGTTGTTTTAGTTTCTTCTTGATATTATTTTTGTTTTCATTTCGTTTCTTATTATTTTTTCTCATTTTTTTGGAGGGTAATCTTTTATTCCTTAGAAATATGCACGAATGAAAAGAAATAAGAAAAAACAACAGCAACAACGTTGTGTTTACCTTGTAATTATTTTCAAATGTTGTAAAATTTTTTAAGAAAATGAAAGGGGCTGTTTTCCTTTTTTTTATTTTGCGAATAGCGAATAAAGGGGGAAGTATGTATATACATATTTTACATACTGTTTATACAACTGATGGATGAGTCTTAATAGTTCAATAAACTGTCATATGAAGATGAAATATGTTTGAAATTGCTTACAAGTGTTTATATGTATAACACAAAGGTAATAAAATAAATATGTTCCAATTCTCTAAGGACATTACTGTAAATCTAAAAGGGTCTCAGAAAAAATTATAGTTTAGTAATTTAGCTATCTAAATAAAATTAAAATCTTAGAAATGTTGTTAGGATTCTAATGAAAATTACAAAATTTTTATGTTTATCAATATTAAATTAGGTCATAGGTCAAACTAATCTAACAAAATTTAATTCTATTTATTGCAAATTCTGAACAAATTTTTGAATAAAGATTTCTATAAGAAATCGATAAAAGTTCAAATAAAGTTTTGTAAAAGAAACCCGAATTCGGTGTTTGAATTAAGATTTCTACAACACAATCTAATTAGGTGTTAAAATCGAAGTTCGATTTTAATTTTCTATAAAAAAGAACAAATTCAAATATAGTTTTCTGCAAGAAATACAAATTTGAAGTATGAACTATTTTTCTTTACGAAATTTCAATTCGATGTTTGAATAAAGTTTTCTCCAGAAATCTGAATTCGAAGTACAAATTAAATTTTTTATACAAAAACCAAATTTGAAGTTCTAATTAAGTTCTGTGAATGATAACTCAATTTAAAGTTCGAATTATATTTTCCATCAGGAAACTAAATTCCAAGTTCAATTCTTGTTCAGTTCTAGTTCAGTTCTAGTTCAGTTCTAGTTCAGTTCTAGTTCTAGTTCAGTTCTAGTTCAGTTCTAGTTCAGTTCTAGTTCAGTTCTAGTTCAGTTCAGTTCTAGTTCAGTTCTAGTTCAGTTCTAGTTCAGTTCTAGTTCAGTTCTAGTTCAGTTCTAGTTCAGTTCTAGTTCAGTTAGTTCAGTTCTAGTTCAGTTTCTAGTTCAGTTCTAGTTCAGTTCTAGTTCAGTTCTAGTTCAGTTCTAGTTCAGTTCTAGTTCAGTTCTAGTTCAGTTCTAGTTCAGTTCTAGTTCAGTTCTAGTTCAGTTCTAGTTCAGTTCTAGTTCAGTTCTAGTTCAGTTCTAGTTCAGTTCTAGTTCAGTTCTAGTTCAGTTCTAGTTCAGTTCTAGTTCAGTTCTAGTTCAGTTCTAGTTCAGTTCTAGTTCAGTTCTAGTTCAGTCTAGTTCAGTAGTTCAGTTCTAGTTCAGTTCTAGTTCAGTTCTAGTTCAGTTCTAGTTCAGTTCTCCGTTCAGTTTCTTAGTTCAGTTCTAGTTCAGTTCTAGTTCAGTTCTAGTTTCAGTTCTAGTTCCAGTTCTTAGTTCAGTTCTAGTTCCAGTTCTTCTAGTTTTTCAGTTTCTTAGTTCAGGTTCTAGTTCAGTTCTAGTTCAGTTCTACGTTCAGTTCTAGTTCAGTTCTAGTGTCAGTTCTAGTTCCGTTCTAGTTCAGGTTCTAGTTCAGTTCTAGTTTCAGTTCTAGTTCCGTTCTAGTCAGTTCTAGTTCAGTTCAGTTCAGTTCTCGTCAGTTCTCGTTCAGTTCTAGTTCAGTTCTAGTTCAGGTTCTAGTTCAGGTTCAGTTCAGTTTCTAGTTCAGTTCTAGTTCAGTTCTAGTTCAGTTCTAGTTCAGTTCTAGTTCAGTTCTAGTTCAGTTCTAGTTCAGTTCTAGTTCAGTTCTAGTTCAGTTCTAGTTCAGTTCTAGTTCAGTTCTAGTTCAGTTCTAGTTCAGTTCTAGTTCAGTTCTATTCAGTTCTAGTTCAGTTCTAGTTCAGTTCTAGTTAGTTAGTTCAGTTCTAGTTCAGTTTTAGTTCAGTTCTAGTTCAGTTCTAGTTCAGTTCTAGTTCAGTTCTAGTTCAGTTCTAGTTCAGTTCTAGTTCAGTTCTAGTTCAGTTCTAGTTCAGTTCTAGTTCAGTTCTAGTTCAGTTCTAGTTCAGTTCTAGTTCAGTTCTAGTTCAGTTCTAGTTCAGTTCTAGTTCAGTTCTAGTTCAGTTCTAGTTCAGTTCTAGTTCAGTTCTAGTTCAGTTCTAGTTCAGTTCTAGTTCAGTTCTAGT
Source organism: Lucilia sericata (assembly GCF_015586225.1). NCBI lineage: Eukaryota > Metazoa > Arthropoda > Insecta > Diptera > Calliphoridae > Lucilia > Lucilia sericata. The sequence goes on along the minus strand of NW_023995148.1, from coordinate 93,365 downwards.
TCAGTTCTAGTTCAGTTCTAGTTCAGTTCTAGTTCAGTTCTAGTTCAGTTCTAGTTCAGTTCTAGTTCAGTTCTAGTTCAGTTCTAGTTCAGTTCTAGTTCAGTTCTAGTTCAGTTCTAGTTCAGTTCTAGTTCAGTTCTAGTTCAGTTCTAGTTCAGTTCTAGTTCAGTTCTAGTTCAGTTCTAGTAGTTCTAGTTCAGTTCTAGTTCAGTTCTAGTTCAGTTCTAGTTCAGTTCTAGTTCAGTTCTAGTTCAGTTCTAGTTCAGTTCTAGTTCAGTTCTAGTTCTGTTCTAGTTCAGTTCTAGTTATTTTTTACAATAAAAACGAAAACGAAAACGAATTTCAATTTCTTTCTTTCTTCATAAAAAAAAAACGATTTGGAAGTTCTCATTAATCTCATTTCTTTTGTTTCAGTGCCGAAAGAGAAGACCCCAGAAAATGCTGATCTAATTTATATCGTTATTTGTTCAATCATACTTGCCATTTTAATAACTATAACTGGTATTGGTCTATTTTTATATCGTAGACGTAAACAAGCTCACTTCAATGAAATACCCACAGTAAGTTCTCCTAAATATGTAAAATAACCAATAATAATATGCTAATCACAACTCTTCCAGAATGAAGCTGAAATAACCAATTCATCACCTTTACTCAGCAATAGACCCATACAGTTGTTAGAATTAAAAGCCAGTGGTCGTTTCGGTGATGTTTGGCAGGCAAAACTTCACAATCAAGATGTGGCGGTGAAAATATTTCGCATGCAAGAGAAAGAATCATGGAATACTGAATTGGAAATTTACAAATTACCTCGTATGCGTCATCCGAATATTTTGGAATTTTTGGGACATGAAAAACACACAGAAAAAATACAACAAGAATTTTGGCTTATATCGGCTTATCAACATAATGGTTCATTGTGTGATTATTTAAAATCTCATACGATTACATATCAAGAACTATGTAAAATAGCCGAATCGATGGCTTGTGGCTTGGCTCATTTACACGAAGAGATCTTGGCAACAAAAACCGAAGGCCTTAAGCCGTCCATTGCACATCGTGATTTCAAGTCGAAAAATGTTTTACTCAAAAATGATTTGACGGCGTGTATTGCTGATTTTGGTTTAGCCATGATATTTCAACCGGGTAAGTTCAATTTTTTTATACTTTTTATAATATTATATCACGCACATTACTATCTCATATTGTTCAGTTTGTACATTTTTATTTGCTTTGTTAATGCATTTTTTTTTTGGCTCTAAACATTGTGTATAATTTGTATAAAATTTACTTGTGTAAACTGTGTATTTAAAATCTTTAATTTACTTTTAACATTACAATGTTAAATTTATGTCAATGCGAGCAGAATGTTTTGATAAATATGAAGGCATATATGTATAAAGTCAAGGTCGGTGAAATAACTAAGTGCACCCAAAGGAAATTATTAGTTTTACAAGAATCTTAATTATTATGTTAAATTAATTACGGTAGTCATCAGTTCAGTATTCCACATTAAAAAAAAACTTAAACTGTTATACCATGATGGACATTAATTCTATATTATAGTTAACAAATTTTAAACGTTCAGTAGTTCATAAACTGTTTAGTATTTGTACTGTATTTTTGAATAAAGTAGATGTTATTAAAACAGTTTTGTTCAAGAATTAAGAAATTTATATAAATTGTTTTTTATGTTAATTCCAAAATATTTTTTATGAAAAAAATATAACTTTTAGAAAGAGGGGTTATATATGCGGTAATGGTAAATATGATCTTATCCATATAAATTTTGGTAAAGGGATTTACGTCTATATTAAAGTTATTTATGCAGAATTTCATCGTTATATTGGAGTGAATTTTGACCTTCAAGATATTTTCTGGAGGCGACTTTGTATGGGGACTTGGGTCAAAAGGATATGCGCGAAATATCATTAAATTATCTTGAAAATTGCAACCAATAGCGTGTAGGACCAATATTTTTGGGTGTTACAAAAACATCAGCACAAACACAATACCCTTCCACACCTATTGTGGTGTAGGGTATAAAAATATAAAACTTATGATTTTATTTTGTTATTTATTTAATTGATTTTCGGTTCGGTTTTCCCTTTTTATTTCTGTTTTATTTGTGTATTAATTGGTGATTGTTAAAATTAAAAAAAATGCTATTAATATTTACTAACAAAAAAGCATGATTACGCACTTCTTCATTTTCATTTGTAATAAAAAACTTACAATAAGTGTCTTACACAAAAACGAAAAAAAAAACAAATAAAATTTATAAATATTTATCAAAACAAATTAAGGCAAACCTTGTGGTGATACACATGGCCAAGTAGGCACCAGACGTTATATGGCTCCCGAGGTCTTGGAGGGTGCCATTAACTTTAATCGTGATGCTTTTCTACGTATTGACGTTTATGCTTGCGGTCTAGTGCTGTGGGAAATGGTATCACGTTGTGATGCAACAGGACCTGTAGGAGAATTCTTATTGCCATTTGAAGCAGAGGTTTGATATTGTCAATTTAAACAAATTACATAAAAGTATCTGTAAAAGAAAACGGATTTATATTTGCATTTCCTTTTTTTTTTCGCAATTTTTAGCTGGGCCAAAGACCCACCTTGGATGAGGTACAGGAGAATGTTGTTATGAAAAAATTACGTCCACAAATTTTAAATTCATGGCGTTCGCATCCGGTAAGTTCAGCACTTTAGAACAGAACTAGAACAGAACTAGAACAGAACTAGAACATAACTAGAACATAACTAGAACAGAACTAGAACATAACTAGAACAGAACTAGAACAGAACTAGAACAGAACTAGAACAGAACTAGAACAGAACTAGAACAGAACTAGAACAGAACTAGAACAGAACTAGAACAGAACTAGAACAGAACTAGAACAGAACTAGAACAGAACTAGAACTGAACTAGAATAGAACTAGTACAGAACTAGAACAGAACTAGAACAGAACTAGAACAGAACTAGAACAGAACTAGAACAGAACTAGAACAGAACTAGAACAGAACTAGAACAGAACTAGAACAGAACTAGAACAGAACTAGAACAGAAATAGAACAGAACTAGAACAGAACTAGAACAGAACTAGAACAGAACTAGAACAGAACTAGAACAGAACTAGAACAGAACTAGAACAGAACTAGAACAGAACTAGAACTAGAACTGAACTAGACTGAACTAGAACTGAAACTAGAACTGAACTAGAACTGAACTAGAACTGAACTAGAACTGAACTAGAACTGAACTAGAACTGAACTAGAACTGAACTAGAACTGACTAGAACTGAACTAGAACTGAACTAGAACTGAACTAGAACTGAACTAGAACTGAACTAGAACTGAACTAGAACTGAACTAGAACTGAACTAGAACTGAACTAGAACTGAACTAGAACTGAACTAGAACTGAACTAGAACTGAACTGAACTAGAACTGAACTAGAACTGAACTAGAACTGAACTAGAACTGAACTAGAACTGAACTAGAACTGAAACTAGAACTGAACTAGAACTGAACTAGAACTGAACTAGAACTGAACTAGACTGAACTAGAACTGAACTAGAACTGAACTAGAACTGAACTAGAACTGAACTAGAACTGAACTAGAACTGAACTAGAACTGAACTAGAACTGAACTAGAACTGAACTAGAACTGAACTAGAACGAACTAGAACTGAACTAGAACTGAACTAGAACTGAACTAGAACTGAACTAGAACTGAACTAGAACTGACTAGAACTGAACTAGAACTGAACTAGAACTGAACTAGAACTGAACTAGAACTGAACTAGAACTGACTAGAACTGAACTAGAACTGAACTAGAACTGAACTAGAACTGAACTAGAACTGAACTAGAACTGAACTAGAACTGAACTAGAACTGAACTAGAACTGAACTAGAACTGAACTAGAACTGAACTAGAACTGAACTAGAACTGAACTAGAACTGAACTAGAACTGAACTAGAACTGAACTAGAACTGAACTAGAACTGAACTAGAACTGAACTAGAACTGAACTAGAACTGAACTAGAACTGAACTAGAACTGAACTAGAACTGAACTAGAACAGAACAGAACTAGAACTGAACTAGAACTGAACTAGAACAGAACTAGAACTGAACTAGAACTGAACTAGAACTGAACTAGAACTGAACTAGAACTGAACTAGAACTGAACTAGAACTGAACTAGAACTGAACTAGAACTGAACTAGAACTGAACTAGAACTGAACTAGAACTGAACTAGAACTGAACTAGAACTGAACTAGAACTGAACTAGAACTGAACTAGAACTGAACTAGAACTGAACTAGAACTGAACTAGAACTGAACTAGAACTGAACTAGAACTGAACTAGAACTGAACTAGAACTGAACTAGAACTGAACTAGAACTGAACTAGAACTGAACTAGAACTGAACTAGAACTGAACTAGAACTGAACTAGAACTGAACTAGAACTGAAATAGAACTGAACTAGAACTGAACTAGAACTGAACTATATAATTAACTTCCTGTTCCTGATTTTCCTAATTTTAGGGTATCAGCATTATCTGTGACACAATGGAAGAATGTTGGGATCATGATGCCGAGGCACGTCTCTCCTCCTCTTGTGTTATGGAACGTTTTCTACAGCTACAAAAATATCCCACCACAATGCTAATTAAAACAAATACCAATAATATTGTGGTCGATGCTAAAGATTCGAATAATTTAAGTTTATAGAACAGGTATTAAATCACTCTTATTTATTTAAAAAATTGTCTTAACGGTAAATAAGAGTGATACAAATTTATCTTATTAACAAAGGCGCGCCACAAAATACAAAAAATATAATTATAATAACATTATATAGAGTTTTTTGTTTGTTTTAAAACTGATTAACAAAATAATAATTGTTTTAAATTGAGCCTAATCCTTTAAGTCGTTATAAACAAAAACAAAAATCTGTTAAAATTACTAAGGCTTATTTACACAATGTTAACGTCATGTAATTGTGTTCTGGGTCTATTTACAAAAGTAAATATGATGTTGTGTATACAAGCCTGGAGGAAAATATCTTATAAAAATTTGGTTTCCTTGGAAAATTTTACGACCATTGGATGGATGGATCATTCATTGTTTTAGAAAATTAGTTTCTAAATCATTTGTTTATCTTTTTATGTAAAAAGTGCACATTTTTTTGCATTAAAGGATTTTCATAATGCTTTATATTTGTTTTATAAATACAATACATATAACTAGTTTTTTTTTGTCACGAATGAGAAAAAATATTAACAAAATTAATTTAAGAACAAATAAATATGTAAAATATATTTTAAGTCAGTCTTGTCTGAATAGACTTTCTGTCTCTATTGAAATAATTAAAAATATATGGGAAATTGGAAATTTTAATATAAAAAATCAAATATTGATATCTATAGAAGTAATTATTACTAAAATTATCAGAGATTATTTAAAAGTATTACATTTTATTTATGCAATGAAATAAAATCATTAACAATACATTTTATTTTTTAATTATTTAAAAAATTTGAATGGTTCTGATTACCATGATATTTTTCTTCAAATTTTTATTGAATTTCCTATAATTCACCACCTAAATACCAAAAGTCTAGACAAGACTGTGTTAAGTATTTAATAATTAGAATTTTTAACCGATAACAAAGAGAAAATAAATAAGCAGCTAAGTTTAAAGAAAAAGTTATAAAATACAATTATATATTAAGATTTATTAACATATGACTGATTCATTAGAAATATGAAAAAAAAACAAATATTTTATTAAAAAAAAATATTTAAAAATATTAAATGAAAAAAAAGCGAAAACCATAAATCCCGTTTCCTATGTTGAGCAACCAATTGCCATGTATCTCGTCTACCATAAAATAATATCCTTATATAAGATTTTCTTTCCAAAACCACTCTGACTTTTAACAAAATATTATAGTAAATAGAATTATTATTTAATTATTTTGTTGTTTTCATTTGAATAATTTAGTATTTTATTTTAAATTATATTGTAGTTTCTTCTTATTTTGTTGTACATTTTTATTTGCAAATTTTTCTCTTGTATAAGTTTGAAATAATGTTGTAATTTTGAATGTAGAGTTTAGGTTTAATAATTTGGAGGCTTTTGATATTTTTAAAGATTTGTTTTTTTTTTTAATTTAAAACTGTTTTACTATCACAAACATAACAAGTTTTATAAAAGCCAATATTTTTGTTGCTGCAAGTATTGCGATGAAATTGGACATAAATAAGTTTTATACGAACAAAAATCTCCATAAAAGGTCTTTAAGATTTGGTCCAAATCTTAGTACATTTTAAATCCTTAATTTTTAAAACATTGTTAACTATGATATTTTTTCATCATTTTGGCAATGTAAGGATTCCGCTCCAAAGGAAATGCTTACATTTTGGATACCCTTTTCTGAAGTATTTGGACGGGACAAGGTCTAGACTATTAGGCGAGCGAGACAAAACTTCCCAAGCACTGCATTCTTAATAGTTTTTAACAGGTATGGTCACATGTTCCAAATGATGGAATATTTCGCTTTTATGAGTGAAGTTTTTCAGCCAATGCTCCCTTTTAACAAACCCATGGCATTCGGTAAAGGTTTCCTTGTCTGACCAGATTTCAGCTGGTCATAACTCTTTTGCAGACCTGGGATAAATGCATTAAATGTGTTAATGCATTAACAATTTTTCCTACATTAAAAAAAATTAATGTTAATGCATGTTTATTGCATTAACATTAACATGGGTACATTTAATGCATTAAATTTGCATTAACATTAAATATTTTTAAATTTAATGCATTAATTTTACATTAACATTAAATATTTGTGAAATTAATGCATTAATTTTGCATTAACATTAAATATTTTTGAATTTAATGCATTAATTTTCCATTAACATTAAATAATAAATAATAAAATTAATGCATTAATTTTCCATTAACATTAATGTATAAAATAATTTATAAAAATAAGAATACAGCGCTAAAGACCTCGGTCTACCTAAATTCAAGTAAAATTGAATGTTTTAAAGTCCTTTCTAATAAGTCCTATACTCGATAATACATTTTAGAAGAATAGTATCACTTCCCAGATATTCCTTTTTTAGCTTATTTTGTTAAAATCCTTTTTAATAAGTCCTATACTCGATAATACATATTAGAAGAATGGTATCACTTCCCAGATATTCCTTTTTTAGTTTATTTTGTCTGTGGAATCTTATATAAATATGATATTTAAAACACACAAGTTTGAATGGAATATAGGAGTTATTAGAAAGGATTTTAACCTATTTAATTTTAGTTGTATTTAGTTAGATCGAGGTCTTTTGTGCTGTATTTTTATTTATGTTTATCAATTTTTATATATATTAATGTTAATGGAATATTAATGCATTAATTTTATTGCTTATTTAATGTTAATGTAATATTAATGCACTAAATTCAGATATGTTTAATGTTAATGCAAAATTAATGCATTAATTTCAAAAATATTTAATGTTAATGTAAAATTAATGCATTAAATTCAAAAATATTTAATGTTAATGGAAATTTAATGCATTAAATTTTACAAATTTAATGTTAATGCAATATTTTTTACATTAAATTAATTTTTTTTTTAATTTAATGTTAATGCAAAATTAATGGAAATCGCCCAGGTCTGCTCTTTTGGTTCCACTAAATGCAGAACATTACCATAGCGCCATAAACATTTGGCTTTGGTATCGATTCAGTTGGTTGGCCGGGCTTCACATTCGGTCACTTACAATTAGACCTTAGCATTTCAAGGTCTCCCGGCTTCAATTCGTTTTGTGCCAAATATCTCTGTTTTTGGTTGAATCTTGCTACTCTCAAACATTCTGAAATCGGTGCTTGAGTAGCTGCCAATGATATTGTATGCTTTTGTTAAGTTTGACAAAAATCTTGAACACATTCATCATTCATTACCAAGTAATGTATAAAATAACCACATTACATATTACCAAATAGTGAGCATGTTTGCTGGATACCTTTGGAATAAGCTTTTATGTAAATTTGTAAAATTAATCTTCTATATATCTTTCTAAATCATACCATTATTTCTAAACAAATTCAGTTAAATTTTTTGTTAACAAAAATTTACAACAAAACGCCGTTATATTTAATAAGTTCTTTTTGTGCCTTCTTTAATTATTATGATTTTTATTGTTTTACATTTAATTTTTATGTAATAATTTAGTTTTATTGCTTTAGATTTTATAAGTAAACAAATAAAAAAAATAATACCTTCAATATAAAAGTTTTTGTTTTATTTTTTCTCAGTGCCAATATCCTCCATTTAATTTAATTTGTCATCTCTTACACAAATAAATACTTTCCCTTTTTATCGTATAGTTAAACACAATGAAAGTACAATTATTTAACTGTGTTCAGTTAAATTTGTTTAATATGTTATGTATAAACAAAAAAACATAAATTAAAATAAACGGAAAATAATAAACAAAAGAGTTTCTGAATTTATATACAAAACAATATAATATTAATTATAAAAAATAGTTATAGTTCTTTAAAATAAATAGATCAAACGTACAGTTTCAGTACCGTATTATGAGCAAAAAAAAAAAAAAAAAAAGAAAACATAACACAAAAGTACACAATAGTTAAATTAATTAAAATTTTGCAAAAAAATCAAGAAAAAAAAAACGTTTTATTCAAATACAAATCAAAAAAATATATAGTTTATTTGTACATACTGAATGCTAATTTATCTAACTACAGTCATACATACATGCAAAAAATATTTAACTAATTACATTATAATATATTAAATCTATGTTAATATGACGAAACAACTTTAGTCGATTAGAGTTAAGTTTGCAAATAATAAGATAATATTTAAGTTTTTGTTTTCCGGATTAATTGAAGAGCTCTATCGGTCTAAACATAGTTATGAGGCCATAACGAGACACTATATTCTAAAAATGCTATCTCACTAAATTAATAAGCTGAATTAGAACTTTCTGAACATACTGCCTCGGTATATCAAACTGATTAATACCATTTTCGAAGTCTTCAAGCTTATTCTGAATTTTAATTCGAATGGAAAATTTATCCGTTTGGCAATTCATTCAATATTCGATACTCCGTCACTTAAATAGCAATTTACAAAATACTAACTACCTAAGTCCTACATGTGGATTGACCATTTTGGAGAAATATAGATATATATATGTATATAAATTACATAGTTCAAATATCGAAATCATGGGTGAAGAAATGTTCGCTTGATATAGCAGTAGCTGCGCTAATAATTTTTGTTCGAATCAAATATTTAATAGTTGTGAAAACGCAATTAACGAGCGGCCCACAATCGCCCCTATTACAGGGTATACAGAGGCATCACGAGCAAAAAACTATTTCTCTCTCTTTCGTACAAAACGATTTCAGTGATTTCTTTTTGCTGTATTTTTTTTATATGTATCTCTTCTCACCAAACTATTCCAAATTTAACAAAAGCTTTATACTTAGTGCCCCTGCATTTCAATTCGAATCGAAATTTTCTCTGTTTTACGATGCTGTTTTTTTTTCTAATACCCATTTTCGATTGTAGCGAAACTGAATGTGGAAACGTAATCGTTATGTAGAATAGAGGTGAATATAGTTAACGAGTGGGGCTATGGAAGAAGTGTAATTTAGGTGGTTTAAAATCATAACTTTTAAAGGTTTATTAGCTTAATGAGACCCCAGAATTTATCCATTTTCGAGATATTTTATCCTGAAGTTTTAAAAAATCACAAAATGTTGCCATATTTGAGGTTTTATAACAACTAAGTCGCATATTTGTCGTCCAAAAGTCTTTCTTTTTTCTTAATATTATGTTTAAAACAACAGTAAATTCACAAAACTTTCTACGGCCAAAACTTCAACAGATTTTATATAATGTCTCGAACATGCACAAAATCGAGAACAATAAATTCAGTATATTTTATATTCATTATTTTGCAAATCACAATGTTATTTGACTTAAGTTGTATTAATATATTAACATAGATATTAATTAGGCGCATTTTAAATTATTTTTATTTTGTAATATTGAATTTAAACGAAAACTTTATAAAACTAAGTATGATTTAATACACCCTTTAAATCGGTTAGCATTTACAATTAGAAACAGTAGAAAATAAGAAGTACATTTTAATTAGATTTAAAAATGATTTCGGTTATATGGCTACCGAGGCTGTTCTTTGTGAAGCACGATCTAGACATTCACATCGATGAATAATTTTCAAATTAAATTTGATCATAAATGTCAAAAAGTGAGCTTTGTGTGATAGTTCGTTATCCTTTGTTAAGTTCTATCACGCTTAAGAAAACACTCAGTATATACATGAATGAAAAGAAGTTGCACTTCTCGGTTTCTCGACTTCTATGAGAAATGTTTTTACCCTACATCACTTTAGTGGGGAGGGTATATTGGATTTGTGCTGATGTTTGTAACATACAAAAATATTCGTCCTAGACCCACCTTAAAGTATACCAATCGGCTTAGAATCGTTCAGGTCGCAATTTTCAAGATAATTGGATGAAATTTGGCACGCACGTTTTATTTGACCCAAGGACGAAACCTATTGAAAATGGTTAAAATCGGTCCATTATTTCACCTAGCCCCCATAGAACAGAACCCCCCGAAAAGGGCTTCTGAGCTCATAATTATGTTAAATATACAGATATATCGATAAAATACGGCACAACTAAGTTTTATAGAAGTCTTGATAACCCTGCCAAATTTCATAAAGATCGGGCCCCATTTGACCCTAGCTCCCATACAAAGTCCCCTTCAGAAAATTACTTGAATGTCCCAAATTAACTTATAAACATAAATATCGCGATGAAATTCAGCACAATAAAATATTATGTAAATATATTCACAAAATTTTATCGGGCTTGGTCCATATTTGCCCCTAGCCCCCATATAAAGCCTTTTTCAGAAAATTAGTTTTTCATCCATAAATTGCTTAAATGTATCGGAACAAGGGAATATTGAAGATAAATGCGATATTATGAAAAATAAATCACATTTAATATTCATAACTGGTGTAGGGTATCATATGGTCGGCCACGCCCGACTATACTTTCTTACTTGTTTTCAATTTGGAAAACTATTTAAATTATTTCTGAAATAACAATTTAAAATGAGAAATTTGGTATTTCTTTTAAATAATGATTCTAATAAGTAAATCAAATCGTTATCGAACATCAGTGCCGACCGGGTCTAGCTAATAGTTTTATAGAGTTATTATGTTTAATATATATTATTGGCGATTTTTAACATTGCTCAGCAAAATATGTAGACATTGACTGATCCACAAGTAATGTTCAAGAAGTCTGAAACATTTTTGAATTAACAAAAGCCGCATTTCTATTTTAACGGAATCTCAAAAAGTTGTTTAAGTTTTGTGCTCGGACTTTAAAAAATTAACTTCTATCATATTCATATTCTTATTCATAAGTATATGAATATTTGTTGGGTAGTGTTAAAAATTATAATATGTATGCTTCAAAATCCTTTCTTAAATCTTTGCTATTACTTACCTGATTTATATAAAACAAAAATAATAATTAAATTTAACTTTATGTTACTTGTACAAAAAGAAAATAAAAAAAGAATAAAATATTTAACAATACAGTTTTTTTTAATTTAAGAAAAATCATATATATTTTCATAAAAACACACAAACATAAGAAAAAAATATAAAAAAACAACAACAGCTTAATTACCTGATTTATAATTATTAATTAATTTATTGATTTATTAAATACAAAAACAAAACAATTAAAACAAATGCAAATAAAGTACGCAATATAATTAATTTATTAGACATTTAGTTTCATCTATATTAATAAAACAAGGTGCTGAAATAAAACAAAATAATTTATTGATAAAAATTAATATATTTAACAAAGCAAGTACATGAAAAATAAAAGTAGTAGTTTTAAACACATATCAACTAATTTTCAAAATAATAATAAATGAAAATAATTAAACAAAAAATATATATAAAACACTTAAAACAGTATTAAAAATTGTAAAGAATTATATAGAAACATTTTTTGTTTGAATTTTGATTTTGAATTACTGCAGTAATAAACTAAACCAAAAGTTAATAAGTTATAAACTTATTCATATTATTTCTAAAATAACAGTTTCAGTATAAATTAAAATCAGCTGTGTATAACATGTTATAAAAGGTTAAAGGTCATCATTTGTTTACTTTTAGTTTTTACTTATCCTTAAATCAAAATTAATTTCAAACTTTTTTCTAACTAGTAGATACAATCCGTTGTCAAAAATAAGCTTAACACGTTTGTTAACATTGTCATTTTGGCTATGCATCGTTGTCATTTCGACAACGCAACGTTTTGTTTGAAAACATAGCGTTGACACTTTGGTAACACATTATTATTTTTTGTTTGTTTTGATAACGTAGTGTATTTTTTATATTTTTGTTATTGATTTGACAACTATCCAAACATACTTTGACAACGGATGTTATTGAAAAATTATAAACACTTTGGTGTCAATTTGGTACCAGGCGGGTATAATTTTAAAACGCCTTTTTTCTCTCTGTGTATTTATTTCAGCTTTTAGTTTATCAAATGACTTTTAACCTAAAGTATTTCAGTTTGATTTGAATTGTCTTTAATTTGTTTACAACAAGACAAAAGACTTCTATTACATTATTTTCCATATTTGCCCCAAATCTAAGTTATTTTATCTATAAATATTTTCTAAAAATATTTTCGTAGGCTGATTATTTTCAAAATAAAAAAATTAAAAATATGTATAAATTGAAATCTAAAAGAATATTTGAATACGTTGAAAACGTTTAAATACTGTATGCGTTATAAGTTTTGAAATGGCAAAAAAGGCAATTCTTTAAAACAATTAAGAAAAACATTTTAATTATGTGTAATAATGAAAAAAAAAATAATAAAATTGTATATAAAAACTTTCAAAGTTTAATGTTTAATAAAATGAAAAACACAAACAAAATTATTAAATAAAGTTAAAATTTATATAAAATTATGTATAATTTTTTGTAAGATTGGTCGGATTCTGTTATCAACAGGTTGCGTCAATTAATTTCAGTGTTATGACCTCACAATATAAAGGAATGTGTAGGATTTCACAGGGAGGCTTTAGAGAGTTTTGTTAGAAAAGTAAAATAAGACTGCGACCCGCTGGATAAGGCTTTGTATAAAATAATGTGAAAAAATCGGTATCATATTAGCGATTGACGGCAATTTTCAAGATAATTTGATGAAATTTGGCACATACCTATATTTCTCGTAGCCCAATACAACCGTGCCCCAGAATAGGGCTTTTAAGCTTATAATTATGTTAAATGTTCTAGTATCTCTACAAAAATCGGTATGTTACTGTTGATTTTCCTATTGATCGGGTCTCATTTGACCCTAGCCCCTTCAGAAAATTACTAGAATGTCACTAATTATTTAACACTAGTATCGGGATATAATTCTATATAAATAATTGTAATGAAAACGTAAATCCCTTTACCAACCATATTTACCCTTGGCCCCGCATAACCCCTCTTTCATAAAATCATTTTTTTGTCAACAAATTATTAAAATATTTTGGAATTGAGGCAAAAAACAACTTAAATGCTTTATTATTAAAAATAATCCACATTTTTCACATATGTACTGCTGTAGGGTATCATATGGTCGGCCATGCAATATATACTTACTTGTTTTTAGGTTATAAAATGTATATTTAGTAAATATATGTATACAAACAAGTGCATGTCTAAGCAATTTATAGATAAAAATAAGAAATGTGTTATATGAGACGTGACCAGACATCCCGCCAAAAGAGGGATTATCCGATTTTTAATAAAAAAAATCCCGCTTTTTGTTACATAACAGGTCAATTCATCCATAATTTTATTGTAATCAATTTGGGATTTATTATTTAATAGTTTAAACTTTAAATTAAAAAAATTTGTTATAAAATAGAGATTCGAACGATATATTCTAGTGTTTCTTAATAACTTTTCAAAATGTGGGTAAATTTTAAATAAGAATTTTTCAGTTCGACTTTTAAAGTTGGTCAAAAAAAGAAAAAAAATCATATTATTTTAAGTGATAAGTGAAAAAAAAACTGCTGTGCTTTTTTGCCGAGTGAGTTACAAGAAAAATATCAATCCAATTTTTTGACCAGTATTTTAAGTTCCCGAACTACTGAAGAATTTAATTTACCCTCAATTAAATTGACTGTGTCAGGAGAATCAGGAGAACTAAGTACTTCCGCTAGTGTTCCCATTTTGATTTGCCTAAAATTTGGGGTGTGAGATTTGTGTTAACTTAAGAGTTTTTCTGAATTTAAACTTTGTATGGGACCTAAGGTTAAATGAGGAACGAACGTTATTAAAATCGGCAGTATGTATATTTTAGATCTGCCGTTATTTGAACTAATAATATTATAATTAGTCAGTAACTCAAAATAGCTTTTAACTATTTTTCTTTTCGAATCAAAGAATTTGCTATAACATGACATCGATTTGTTGTTGCATATTTTTGCATATTTTGCTATAAACGCATAAATTGCATATTTTGTTTTAAATTGCATATATTTTACATATTTCTCAAATTTTTATTGCAGTTTTTTTTTTCTAGTTAAAATTGTGTTTTTAATTTCTTTGTGTTACATATTTTTTCAAAATAAATTTGATATTTACTTAAGAAAAAATAACTAGGCTCAATCGGTAAAACTATGAAATTAAACTTTAGATAGTTCTAGTTATTTTTAAAATCTACACTACTATAGTGGGACGTTTGTGGCGATGACTTTTAACGTACGCATCTGTCTAACCCTAACCCCCATACAAAATATCCTTCAGAAATTGGCTTCAACGTCCATAATTCACTTAAAAATACACCACGCGATAAAATTCGAAATAAATAGAGGTTATACAAACATACATCCTCTCAATAATTTTATTAGGATAGGACAATTTTTGACACCATCCCATATAGAAACACTCTTTTGGATAGTAAATTTTTCATCCAAAATTGTTTAAATATAACGGGATTAAAGCAAATTTTACATAAGTGCGCTAATTTTTAAATTAAATCATATTTTAAAATATATTCGTAATAGGTGTAGGGTACCATATGGTCTAAAGTGTTATTTAAATTTCACAAAACAATATTTTTAGTGCATATCATTCACATTTTTAGTGCATATTTTCCTATTTTATTGTGCATATTATAAGCGCATATTTTGCATTTTTTAGTGCATGAAAATCCTTGCCTTGATTGTGGTTGTGTGGTAGTAAGGTGTAATAATGGGCCGATTTTAAAAATTTTCAGCATACTTCGTCTTTGGTGCAACAAAAAATCACACACAAAATTTTGTCGCATTATCTACAAAAATAAAAAAGTATAAGGAGCGAGCGAGAGATATAGGGGAAAACGAATGAATAATATGTTTTAGTCAAAATGGATTCCTTTGGAATCGTTTTGGTTTTTAGTATTTTCTTCTCAATGAAATAAAACTGCATTAATTTCCTGCTTCCCTTTAAATATATTTTTTTATTTATTAAATTTTGTGTTTTTAACAGTTTTGTTTTTATTGTTTTTTCTTATACATACAAGTATGTTTTACATTTCATTTAATGTTTTTGTTTTTAATCAAATTAAATCAAATAGTTATAACCAAAAATAGTATTTATACCAAATATTATTACATTTTCAAATTATATTACGACGACATTCACATATACATAGATATTTTTCAGCTATTAATGCTGATTTGTAAGCAGTTTAAATGAATTTCGGTTATTTTACTAATGAGTAAAGAATCAGTAAAATAGAACTTTTGAAAGTAGTAAAAATTCAGAAATTTAAAAGCTTAATATATTAATGAGCTTTGTTACCAATTTATAGTTGCTTACCAGGTAATTTAGAAAATATGTAATGGAATCAGTAAAGTAAATAAAATTTGAATGAAACTTTCAAATCAGCAATATTTTCTTAAATTATATAGTTTTCATGTTGTTTTGAATGATTTGAGAATAAATATATATATTTTTAATTTTTTGTTTAAATATGTTTGTATGTATACAATATTTGTTATATATTTATGAATATATGTTTATTTAAATTTAAGTATATTTATGTTGTTTTTTCTATACTTTAATTCTTATTTAATTTTTTAAATTAAACTTATTAACTAACATCAAGTCTTTCTAGTTATGATTTCTATAAAAACTTTCTTCATTTTTAATGTTTGGTTTTTAATTGTTTTTGTTGTTGTTTTTTTTTTATATAAGTATAATTTATTTTCAATAAATATGTATTTTATATGTATGTATATATAATAATAATTACATAGTCATTTAGTTGTTTTGGATATATAAATATAAATTATTTGATTAGATTCTGTTTGAACAAGAATTTTTTTTATCAAGTCGTTTTTTACACTTTCCTTCCTTTGAATGTTTATTTTTTTATTAATTAAATTAATATTCTTTAAGGTTTTTGTTTTATGATGTATTACAGTTTTGGACCATTTTAATTGGGTATTTTATACATTTACTTACATGGATATATTTATATATATATATTTAGAAGATTACATATTTTGTTAAACAAAAGTAATTTAAGGTTTTAGTCATTTTTATAGATAATAATTTTAGTTTTTGAAGTTTCCAAATAATAATTTTACTAAGGAGATTTGTATTCTAAAAATCTGAGGGAAAAAAGCACTTATTATATCGTATTAGGGATATATTTCTAAAATAATCATATTGTGGTTTCAAGTAATCATTTTAAAGTTTCAAGTAACCATATTATGGTTTCATATTGTCAAGTAAGCATATTATGGCTTCCAGTAACCATATTATGATTCAAGTAATCATATTATGGTTTCAATTAACCATGTTATAGTTTCAAGTACAGTGCGCGCTGGACAACAGAGAGATAAAAGTCGTTGTTTACGCGAACGATGTTGTGTTATTAGCATCAGAAATGTTCCCAGACGTGATTAGTGATATCATGTCTAATGCTTTGGTGCTACTCGATAATTGGGGCACAGACAGCTGCCTAGGAGTAAACCCAAACAAGAGGAAACTGGTACTATTCACAACAAAGACCAAGATTCCAAGCTTCAACTTGCCAAATATCTAGGAATTAGATATTTATAAGAATAGTCCTATTCGTCCTATTCTTATTTATGGATCTCTTGTATGGTGGACTTCAACAAAGAAGAAATTTGATGAAGATCAGCTATGCAAAGTTCAGAGATCAGCATACATTGGGATAACAGGTGCTCTAAGAACTAGTCCTTCAGAAGCTCTGAACACTATATTGCATATCCTACATAAAGATCTGCATATTATGGCCATATCTGCTTGCAGCGCAGCGAGGCTTAACCCATCCAGAAGTTGGAAATCAAGAGTTTTCAAAGGAGCTAGTGTGGTGTAGGGGTAACCTACCGAGCGAATATACCACCAGAATCTTTACAGATGGTTTTAAAATGAACTGTGGTATTGGTTCTGGTGACTTCTGTGAAGAAGCTGGGATAAGTATATCTCACTGTCTTCCCAACAATATTCGCTATAATGTCAGCTTGTAGGGTACTACATGACCTCAATATTCGAGGCAGCATAGGAATTTTTATCGATAGTCAAGTGGCACTTCTCTCATTAAATTTTTATACTACTACTTCCCTATTAGTTAGACAATGCAAAAAAGATCTGTCAAGGTTGTGTCGCCTGTCTGACAGTACCCATGTTTGGGTCCCTGCGCCCCTATTATGGAAATGAACAGGCAGATGAGATTTTCAGAACGAGATCTGATCTTGATATCACCTACGCCGTTCCAGTAGCAACCCCTTTAGGTTTTATCAAGAGTAGTATCCTTGATTCTATTTTCAAAAGGATGGAAAAAGGTGGAATTACTTAGACACATGTAAAGGGACCAAGGGACCTCCTTCAATGAGAAACGCACAAAACTCCTTATAAACCGAAGTAGACGGGATATATCGAGATTGATAATAGTAATACAAGTCGGCTTGGGCTACACTTCAATGAACACTGACACAGTTGTAAAGACAGGGAAAAGGAAGAAACGGTCTTCCATCTTCACTACGAATGCCCTGACTTATCCGTTTAAAGATCCCGTTTTCTTGACAGTTACTTTATATCTAACCTTGGTGAAATATCTGGTTCCAAGATTAATGATTTTATGAGATTTCTGACTGCTACAGGATGCATCTAATACTATGCAATACTACATCTGACGAGTAGAGTGGTCCGGTCAAAATGGAGTCTCTTCGACTCTACTTGACTGTTCGCGCGCAGTGAACTACCACGTTAACCAATCAATCTTTATAATAGCAACTTTTTTCAAAAAATAGTCGCTAAAGTCGCAGTGAAGTTTGAAGTCTCGAATTCTTTTTTAGATTTAGTTTTTAACTTATCTAAGAAAATATATATATTTTTTATTATTTTATATTTTATTATCTGCAAAGAATCAATTGTTTTGACTAGTTCTTGTTAATTCACAGCTAATATATTTAAATAAATTTTAATAACTGGCTTTTAGAATACATTGCTTAGATTTTAAAATAAATTTTAATAAAATATGTTCTACAATTTTTGAACAAAAATTATAAAATAAATAATTTATATTGGGGTAAATATTTTTACATTAAAATTTTCATTATTTTCGCCAAAAT
Source organism: Lucilia sericata (assembly GCF_015586225.1). Classification (NCBI taxonomy): domain Eukaryota; kingdom Metazoa; phylum Arthropoda; class Insecta; order Diptera; family Calliphoridae; genus Lucilia; species Lucilia sericata. The sequence continues at coordinate 74,586 of NW_023995148.1, read as the reverse complement.
ATTTCAGCATATTTTTGCTAAAGAATGTCGAATTTTTTTTTTCGAAACATAAAAATACACATTCAATTTTGAGTTAGATATTTTTTTTTTTTAATAAATTTTTGTACGATATGTTTTTCTAATAGTTTTAATAATAATGACTGTTAGAAATAAAATGATTCTGAGAAATAAAAAAGTTATCCTATAAATTAAATTATTTGTGCTTAAAAATACTATTTCGCAAAATATTTATAAAGTCTTTGTTTACTAATATTTCTTGCAGATTTTTTCTTCTGTATTATTTTAAAGTGTAAATATAGTATTATTTATTATAAATATATGTACTATGTACTATGTCTGTATGTTGTAATGTATATTGGGATTAATAAGCATCTCTACTGAGTTCTAATAAATAGAATAAATATAGTTAGTATAATTTTGAATTGTTAGCAAAAATATTTCCAAAAATAAGCAGATTAAAAAGACAAATTTATAAATGTTTTTTTTTTTTCACTAAAATACGTAGTATAATTAAGAGTTAGCGAGATTAGTTGACTAAACTGAAAAAAAACAGCGTTTTGTTGTTCGTTAAAAGAAATGTTTATAAATACATATGTATATAATTTTTAAATGTAGGTTCGTATATAGTCTCTCCTAGTGTTGTATATAAACTCGTCTACCATCTCGTCGATTTTTTCTATAAAATTGTCTCTATAGACCCGCCTAATAACTCGTCTATAGGATCATTAAAAACTTTTGTATATGCTCTATAAAATAGTATATAAAATTGTCTTTAAATAAACCTATATTAAATGTATTTATTTATAAGTATAGAGTCTCGTATATATTGACTCTCTCTATAATCTTTAGACATGTCTATGAACTCGTTTCTAGACATGAGTATAAACATTGTTATAGACTTGTCCATGAATTCGTCTATAGACTTATCTATAAACTTGAATTTTTCTGTGAACTCCGCTATGAACTGGTCTGTAAATTCGTCTTTAGACTAATCTTTGAACTCATTTATGAACTCTTTTATAGACTCATCTATGAACTCGTTTATAGTCTCATTTAAAAACTCGTCTGTAGACTCATCTATTTACTGGTCGGTAGAGTCATCTATGAACTAGTTTATATAATCATCTAACAACTCGTCTATAGACTCGGTATGAATTCTATGAACTCATCTATAAACACCCTTATAAGTTTATCTATTAACTCTTTAGACTTGTCTGTGAATTCATCTATAAGCTGATTTCTACACTAGTCCATAAACTCATATATAAACGCGTTTGTATATACTTATCTATAAACTCGTCTATGAATTTGTCTGTTAACCCGTCATTAGATTTGTATAGGAACTCGTCTACGACTCATCTATAAATTCATCTAAAGACTTATCTACGAAATCGAGATTCCTAATAACTCTTCCATGAGCTCTTCTATGAATTTCTATATTAACTATATAAACTGGTCTATAGATTCGTTCATATACTCATCTCCGAACTTGACTTAGAATCATTTATGAACACATCAATACATTCATCTATGAACTCGTCTAAAGACTTATCTATCAAATCGTCTCTAAACTAATCTACGAATTTGTATGTTAACTCGTCATTAGACTTGCCTATGAAATTATCTATATGCTGGTCCATAGATTCTCATATATACATATATATACTATTCTGCGAACTCGCTTATAGACTTGTCTATGAACTCTATATACTCATCTGTGAACTCTTCTATGAATATGTCTGTTAACTCGTCATTAGACTTGCCAATGAAATTATCTATAAGCTGGTCTATAGATTCGCATATATGTATACTATTCTGCGAACTTGCTTATAGACTTGTCTATGAGCTCGACCTAAAACTCTTCTGGAAATTAGGGTGTTTTGTATACTTGGGTTTCTTAATACTCATTTATAAACATTTCCTTTTTTAAATTTTGGGAGACGTGATGCCGAGATATACATATATATGCAAATTTTCGATATGTAATATATCAAAAGATCGACAAAATTTTATTTTAAAATTGCGTTTAATAAGAGATAAGAATGATTTATGAACCTGTAATCAGTGTTTTTATTATGTTTAATTTATATAAAATATGATTTACATTCACGTCTCTTTGCTATATTTTAAAAGAAAGTTATTATAAAAATGGTGTTATAATTTCACAAAAAATATGTAGATATAAATGTGTTAATGTTAAATAAATTTCATTTTTATCAATATAAAATATACATATACATATTTACCGCATACTAAAGACCTTCTTTCTACAAGTTTTGGTTTTGTTGTTTTTATTTTCTTCGTTTTTATTTCTAACCACCCGTATTCGATACCCCACATTTCGAACGCAATATGGCAGCTAATCTTTGAGTCAAAGGTTCTGTGGGCGATTCAGAATCACTACACGAGGCTGAGGGTACTTTATTGCCATTACTAACATCCAAATCTGTGGTATGTAAATCTTTGGGAAAATGTAGATTTGCAGGCACAATGTCATCTTCTTCCTCCAGCAAAAGACTTGAATATGAATGTGTGGTGTTGTCACTGCGACTGCTGCCTTTGCCACCGCTTGATGAGTTGCGAGATGAGTTTGAAATATTAATTGCCGCCTCGACACCACAAGCATTTGCCGATGAAGCATCCAAATCTAAAACATCACCTACAAGTATTTGTTGTTCATCAACGGGTAAATCATCACCACTACTGCTCATAATATCATCTTCATCATCCACGTCCTCGTCGTCATCATCATCATCATCCTCTTCGTCGTCATCTTCACAGTCATCATCATCTTCATCGTCATCTTCTACATCTTCGTCACTTAAACTGGCGTCCATAGAACCACAACCTTCCTCTTCATCTCCCTCCACTTCATCCTCTTCTTCAACTTCTGCACTACTACTGGTGCTAACATTTGAATTTGGATCATTATTTTCTGTACCCATAACAGCGGCTCCTTTCGCACCACCACCGCCTCCACTATTATACGCTCCCTCTCTAATATGTCTCAAATATTGTTCATCATGTTCGTCACTCTCCCCAGCCGAGGGATCTGATGATGGTGCCTCCAATATTAATTCAGGTGATGATGACGATTTATTATAGTTTTCATCGCTGTCACTGGATGTATTGGTACCTGTGATTTGTAATAAAGTTGAGAAATTACTTAAATAGAATTTCTTTAGAAAATTAAATTTCTTAATGAAATTAAAATTCTTCAGGAAAAGTAAAAAAAAAGAAATTCTTGAGGAAATTATATTTTTTGTAAGAATAGATATACTTTTCATCTATAAAGTTGTCGAGAGACTTATCTATGAACTCGTCTATGGACTCATCTATAACTTCTCTATAGATTCATCTTTAGACTCATCAATGAACTTGTCTATAAACTTGTCAATGATCTTATCTGTATGTAGACTTATCCGTGAACTCGTCTACCGACTCATTTACTAAGTCGTCTATGAATTTTATCTATAAACTCGTGTTCTGTAGACACTTGTACGATTTTTTTGTTAACTCTTGAGACCTGAACTTTTCTATAGACTCGTTTAAGAACTGGTCTATGGATTAGTCTATATACTCATCTTTGAACTCAAAATTTTTCAGTCCTTCAATGTATATCCTACTCGTGAATTTATACATAGATATTCCCTAGAATTGGGTGTATTGGAACACAATTAAGTTAAATCTCTAATATATCTCTTTTATTTATTACTTTATGTGATTGGGAGGGACATATGTACGTGTAAAAGCTAAAGGAGAAGAGGGAAGAGAGCTCATCAGAAAGCTGCCTATACTAGTTATAAACTCAAATTTTTTATATCAAAATTACTTCCTATTTATATTTCCATAACTGTTATGTATTACATACCCCGTAATTTATCCAATATCAGGGGATAAAACTCTTTTGCTGTGGAATTATCTGGTTCATATTGTAAAACTGTAATGATAATAAAATATTTGGATTTACTTGTATAATTTATGTTTTGATTAAAACTTTGTTTTTTGAACATTTTCTGTTGTGGGAAAATTGTGGCAAGATTTTAACAAAACATTTTTTTCGCTCTACTTACTCAGTTTGCAGTATTTTAAAGCCTTCTTGTAATCCTTGAGCATGACAGCAGATAGAAACTTTTGAAAATAAAATTAAAAATAAATTTAATAGTTTTGTTATAAAATTTTAAATGATTTTAAAATAATAACTCTACCTATATAAGGAAAACATTTACAAATAAAATCTGACACCAGTTTGTAGGAAGATTAATCTTAAATCAGTTATTTTTTCGAAAGGTCATAGGTTAAATTTATTAATATTCATTTTCAATGTTTTATTTGTTTCAATATTTCTGTTGATTCGTTTTTTTTTTTTGTTTATTATTTCTATCAGCATTTTTTCCTTGCATTCTTAATCCCCAAATGAAATTGGAATTTTATTTCGTTTTTGTTTAAGTTGGTTGTCCCCAAAAAGAGTCTTTGCCCTTAACAAAACAATCCTCTCGTCTATTTCGGTTTGCTACCTAAATGGTTGTGTTTATTAAACTATAATACTTAAAAAAATAAAAAAGTATAGTCGGCATATTCGACCCTATGATAGGATACAAAAGTAATGAATATATTTAAAGGGGGCCCAAACGACAAACGGGTACTTTTGCAACACTGATAAGTTTCAAACCCGTTTTCGTTCACTCAAAGTCTGATCTTCATCCTTATTTACATTATAAATTCTTGGCACCAACTTGCACTAAGTTTGGGTTAAGGTATCTAAACTTTCTTATGATCAATTTCATACCGCTGCTGTAACGCATTATTTTACCTCCTCCACTACAATGGTATAGGGTATTATGTAATGGTTAGGTTAAAAAACCTTTCAACCTGAACCTTCTCATAGCAGTTTAGTATTATATTTTTATTTTTTATTGTTTTTTGTAAAACATTTAAAAACTAAGTAGTTTTCCTCCACTTATAACTTTTTAAACAGTTTTTTGGAATACAAATTTTAAACAGAAGTTTAGTATGAGTTGTTATGCTGTTTAGGAAAACACATACTTACATTGTACTTATGAGATGTAAGTTTTAAAGTGTTTACCATTGAGGAGCAAATAATGGCATATGTATATCGTTTTAGGAATATCAATGAACTAAGTTACAATTATTGTTTAAAATTTTGTAAAAAGTTTATTTTTTATTTTCCTCTATATATAGCCTTAGTTTTAATTAAATTAATTTCTTATGATTCATGCTTACCTCCGCTAAAAATTCGGTTGGTGCTGATATGCTTTCGTCGGCATCTGTGTACTCCGATAGACTTTGACTGAGATCTTCATTAGATACGGAATTCGGTAGTTGTACACCACCCACACAAGATGCGGCAGCAGATGCAGCTGCTGTGGCAGCATTTGATGCTGCTGCCATTATATTGTTGATATTATTTGTATTACAATTGTTGTTATTGTTGTGATTATTATTGTTGTTGTTGATGTTAATATTAATGTTGTTGGAAATGTTATTGTTATTTTTAATATTTGTATTATTTATTGTTCTGCTAACGCTTGCGACGGCGCCTGCTGCTGTTGTTGTAGTAGTAGAAGTTACATAACCACCATTGCCATTCGATTCATCCATAAAAAGTAACTGAATACAGAGAAGGTTGAGTATGTATTAGATTTATTAAGAAAATTTTTTTCAGCGAACAAATTTTTATAGCTTATAGTCTAGTCTATAGTCTAGTCTATAGTATAGACTAGTCTATAGTCTAGTCTATAGTCTAGTCTATAGTCTAGTCTATAGTCTAGTCTATAGTCTAGTCTATAGTCTAGTCTATAGTCTAGTCTATAGTCTAGTCTTATAGTCTCGTTCATAGTCCTAAGTCTATAGTCTAGTCTATAGTCTAGTCTATAGTCTAGCTATATAGTCTAGTCTATAGTCTAGTCTATAGTCTAGTCTATAGCTAGTCTATAGTCTTAGTCTATAGTCTAGTCTATAGTCGTAGTCATAGTCTAGTCTATAGTCTAGTCCTATAGTCTAGTCTATAGTTTAGTCTATAGTCTAGTTCTATAGTCTAGTCTATAGTCTAGTATATAGTCTTAGTCTATAGTCTAGTCATAGTCTAGTCTATAGTCTAGTATTAGTCTAGCTATAGTATAGTCTATAGTTTCTAGTCTATAGTCTAGTCTATAGTCTAGTCTATAAGGTCTAGTCTATTAGTCTAGGTCTATAGTCTAGTCTATTAGTCTAGTTTCTATATAGTCTAGTCTATAGTCTAGTCTATAGTCTAGTCTATAGTCTAGTCTATAGTCTAGTCTATAGTCTAGTCTATAGTCTAGTCTATAGTCTAGTCTATAGTCTAGTCTATAGTCTAGTCTATAGTCTAGTCTATAGTCTAGTCTATAGTCTAGTCTATAGTCTAGTCTATAGTCTAGTCTATAGTCTAGTCTATAGTCTAGTCTATAGTCTAGTCTATAGTCTAGTCTATAGTCTAGTCTATAGTCTAGTCTATAGTCTAGTCTATAGTCTAGTCTATAGTCTAGTCTATAGTCTAGTCTATAGTCTAGTCTATAGTCTAGTCTATAGTCTAGTCTATAGTCTAGTCTATAGTCTAGTCTATAGTCTAGTCTATAGTCTAGTCTATAGTCTAGTCTATAGTCTAGTCTATAGTCTAGTCTATAGTCTAGTCTATAGTCCTAGTCTATAGTCTAGTCTATAGTCTAGTCTATAGTCTAGTCTATAGTCTAGTCTATAGTCTAGTCTATAGTCTAGTCTATAGTCTAGTCTATAGTCTAGTAGTCTAGTCTATAGTCTAGTCTATAGTCTAGTCTATAGTCCTAGTCTATAGTCTAGTCTATAGTCTAGTCTATAGTCTAGTCTATAGTCTAGTCTATAGTCTAGTCTATAGTCTAGTCTATAGTCTAGTCTATAGTCTAGTCTATAGTCTAGTCTATAGTCTAGTCTATAGTCTAGTCTATAGTCTAGTCTATAGTCTAGTCTATAGTCTAGTCTATAGTCTAGTCTATAGTCTAGTCTATAGTCTAGTCTATAGTCTAGTCTATAGTCTAGTCTATAGTCTAGTCTATAGTCTAGTCTATAGTCTAGTCTATAGTCTAGTCTATAGTCTAGTCTATAGTCTAGTCTATAGTCTAGTCTATAGTCTAGTCTATAGTCTAGTCTAGTCTAGTCTATAGTCTAGTCTATAGTCTAGTCTATAGTCTAGTCTAGTCTAGTCTATAGTCTAGTCTATAGTCTAGTCTATAGTCTAGTCTATAGTCTAGTCTATAGTCTAGTCTATAGTCTAGTCTATAGTCTAGTCTATAGTCTAGTCTATAGTCTAGTCTATAGTCTAGTCTATAGTCTAGTCTATAGTCTAGTCTATAGTCTAGTCTATAGTCTAGTCTATAGTCTAGTCTATAGTCTAGTCTATAGTCTAGTCTATAGTCTAGTCTATACTCTAGTCTATAGTCTAGTCTATAGTCTAGTCTATAGTCTAGTCTATAGTCTAGTCTATAGTCTAGTCTAGTCTAGTCTATAGTCTAGTCTATAGTCTAGTCTATAGTCTAGTCTATAGTCTAGTCTATAGTCTAGTCTATAGTCTAGTCTATAGTCTAGTCTATAGTCTAGTCTATAGTCTAGTCTATAGCTAGTCTATAGTCTATAGTCTAGTCTATAGTCTAGTCTAGTCTAGTCTATAGTCTAGTCTATAGTCTAGTCTATAGTCTAGTCTATAGTCTAGTCTATAGTCTAGTCTATAGTCTAGTCTATAGTCTAGTCTATAGTCTAGTCTATAGTCTAGTCTATAGTCTAGTCTATAGTCTAGTCTATAGTCTAGTCTATAGTCTAGTCTATAGTCTAGTCTATAGTCTAGTCTATAGTCTAGTCTATAGTCTAGTCTATAGTCTAGTCTATAGTCTAGTCTATAGTCTAGTCTATAGTCTAGTCTATAGTCTAGTCTATAGTCTAGTCTATAGTCTAGTCTATAGTCTAGTCTATAGTCTAGTCTATAGTCTAGTCTATAGTCTAGTCTATAGTCTGGTCTATAGTCTAGTCTATAGTCTAGTCTATAGTCTAGTCTATAGTCTAGTCTATAGTCTAGTCTATAGTCTAGTCTATAGTCTAGTCTATAGTCTAGTCTATAGTCTAGTCTATAGTCTAGTCTATAGTCTAGTCTATAGTCTAGTCTATAGTCTAGTCTATAGTCTAGTCTATAGTCTAGTCTATAGTCTAGTCTATAGTCTAGTCTATAGTCTAGTCTATAGTCTAGTCTATAGTCTAGTCTATAGTCTAGTCTATAGTCTAGTCTATAGTTTAGCCTAAAGTCTAGCCTAAAGTCTAGCCTAAAGTCTAGTCTATAGTTTAGCCTAAAGTCTAGCCTAAAGTCTAGTCTATAGTCTAGTCTACAGTCTCCTCTATAGACTAGTCTAATCTATAGCATTTTAAATGTCAATTTATTGTCTTTACTATCTTAAAATTTTTAATTTAACTTGTTTTTTTCTTAAGTCATATTGTGTTGTTTTAAATCATTACAAACGGAAATTTTTAAACTAAATTCATTTCGTATTCAATTCGAATCTTACAACAATCGATAAAATAAAATAAAGTATTTCAATCTGTAAGAAATTGAATTATCAGAGTATTTTTGTAGTTATTAGTATGTCGTTACCTTAAATGGGAACGGCAGTAAGTAAAATATTGAACAATAATTGGCTTTATAAAGCCCCACCTTATATATTCGCTATAAATGAGAAATTTTTGTAAAAAAGTCAAAAGCATACTCTATTATATGCAGAAAATCGAAAGGGTCATAATAGGCATACAGACAGTCCTACGGCCAATATTTCGATTAGTTATAAACGATATAACAACAACATAAATTAATTCCAAAAAGGATATTAATTAAAACAGAATGTATTTAAGTAGCCCCGTTAGGTGGAAAGCTTCCTAAGTTATTTCTTAATATGTATGCATGTTTGTATTCTTAAAGCCTCTTACATTTTAGGTGACGCTATATGACAATTTGGTAGATACTTACATTCGACATGTTTCTTGAGAGAAAAGTGTGTTTTTGTTTTACACTAAATACACTTTAAAGGAAAATGACACACATACATTAACACCACAGCCATTCACACGCATTTATAAACGTTCACATTTGTACAAAACGGAAACGACAGACTGCTGATGTTTCTGCTGCCTCTGATTCTTGTGATATTTGCAGTTCTTCCCGTTTAACACTTCCGCTAAATTGATTTTTTCTATTTTTTCTCTATTATGTATATATTTTCTTTCGCTGAATTTTCTTTTCCACTTTTTATACCACTGAAGACTAATTTAATGCTTGAATATCCTCAAAAGGATTTATTTTTGCTCTATATACGATACAATTTGTTGAATGATGTTTTTTTTTCGTATATACGTATATTCTTCGATACGTTTTCGTTGTAGTAGTTTCTTTTTGCTGCTGTTGTAGTTTCTTTATTGTTATTTCTTTTGCCGTTTTTTTTTTTTGGTTTCGTAGGGTAATATAATTTTCAGTTCTTACTTCTGGACAGATACAGGTTTCATAAGATTGTCTGAAAGCGGAATATGAAGAAAATAAATAATTATTAATTTTTTATTAAGGGTTTAGTTAAATAATGTTCAATATTAATATCTTAAATTCTAAAAAATTTAAATTAAATCGTTTAACAAAAAGCCACAAAAACTGGTAGGGGACTAGTTGTTACTTTTAAAAAAAAAAACGTGTTCGCTGTTGCAAGAACTTGTTGCCACTTAAACGAAGTGTCTTTTATTTATTTTCCTTGCTTTGTTTATGATTCTATATAATCAATAAATTTAAAGTCCTTGATATATGACAAGTAATTGTAAGGGGGGATTTTAGTTGTCTTTTTTTCTCCTAAAGAAAAACAAACTATTAAACGTTTTTTCTTTAGAAATATACAAAATGTAAAGGAAAGGGCAAATGCCTCTTGTAGAGAAATACGTTAAAAAGCAATAAAGAAAATCCCCTTAAAAGCTGTTAAAATTGAATTAGACATGCAAGTTATTCACTTGCAACAAGAATCATCATACAGTTAAAAAGAGTAAAACACATACAAGCACACTTACTTAATAGTTTAAGCGGCAACAATTTCACACCATACTGCAACAATATTAAGTACAATCAACCAACATGTATGCAACAATCATTCACCACTTACTTTGTCTGTGTGTCAGTCAGACAGGCTGACATAGTCATTCATACACTTACACTTATAGTGATTAAAAAAAAAAAAAATTTATTTTTTTTATTCCTAACTACTTTGGTATACATATAAATTTAGTTCATTTAGGTGAATAATGAAATATCAGAGTTTCATAAAATTTAATCTTGCAGCTCCAATTTAGTCCTAAAGTAGTCTAATCTGTAGTCCTTACTATAGTTAAGAATATAGTCTAGTTTGTTATCTTGACTATAGTCTAGTCTACAATTATGACATTATAATACACTCAAGTTCTAAATATAGTTTATGGTTATTGTTACAGTTTATAGTCCAGCCCGTAGTATAGTCTTTAGACCTGAATATAGTTCATCCTAAAGTCTTGACTATAGTCTATTCTATAGTCGTGACTATATGCTATAGTCCTGACTATAACTAGTCTATAGTCCTGAATATAGTCTAGTCTATAGTTTTGACTATAGTCTAGTCTAGTCTAGTCTATAGTCCTGACTATAGTCCTGACTATAGTCTAGTCTATAGTCCTGACTATAGTCTAGTCTATAGTCCTGCTTATAGTCTAGTCTAGTCTATAGTCCTGACTATAGTCTAGTCTATAGTCCTGACTATGGTCTAGTCTATAGTCCTGACTATAGTCTAGTCTATATTCCTGACTATAATCTAGTCTATCATCCTGACTATAGTCTAGTCTATCATCCTGACTATAGGCTAGTGTATCATCCAAACTATAGTCCTGACTATAGTCTAGTCTATCATCCTGACTATAGTCTAGTGTATATTCCTACTACAGTCTAGTCTGTAGTCAGACTAAACTGACTATTGTCTAGTCCTGACTATAGTCTAGTCTATAGTCTTGGCTATAGTCTAGTCTATTGTCCTGGCTATAGTCTAGTCTAGTCAAGTCTATAGTCTAGTATATAGACCTGACTATAGTATAGTCTAGTCCTGACTATAGTCTAGTCAATAGTTCTGACTATAGTCTAGTCAGTAGTCCTGACTATAGTTCAGTCAGTAGTCCTGTCGATAGTTCAGTCAGTAGTCCTGACTATATTCTAGTCTTTAGTCCTGACTATATTCTAGTCTTTAGTTCTGACTATAGTCTAATCAGTAGTCCTGGGTATAGTGCAGTCACTATTTTCCAGTCTGTATTCCAGACTATAATCCAGTTTATAGTCCCAACTATAATCTAGCCTGCAGTCATGACTATAATCCAGTCTGTATTGCTGACTGTAGCTCTGTCAGTAGTCCTGACTATATTCTACTCTGTACTCCTGACTATAGTCTATTCTGTCGTTCTGACTGTAATCCTGTCTTTAGTCCTGAATATAATTCAGTCTGTAGTCCTGACTATAATCCAGTCTATAGTCCTGACTATAGTTTATAGTCCCAACTATAATCTAGCCTGTAGTCATGACTATAATCCAGTCTGTATTGCTGACTGTAGTTCTGTCAGTAGTCCTGACTATATTCTACTCTGTAATTCTGACTATAGTCTATTCTGTCGTCCTGACTGTAGTCCAGTCTTTAGGCCTGAATATAATCCAGTCTGTAGTGCTGACTATAATCCAGTCTATAGTCCAGTTTTACACAAAAAGCTGACATTCGCGAAACAAATGATGTAAAGTTGGCAATGTTGTGAACATTTTACATTTTTTCTCGATTATCCATTAAACGTTACAACAGATGTGATGGTAGGGCACAACTTAGATAATCATGAATTTGGCATTCGTAGTTTGGTTTTTACCAAACTGCATAAATAAATCATGGCATACTTTTAGGCGTCTTTATGCAACATGTCTCCCGCCAATTAAAAACAGTATATTTTGTATGTGTGTGTATGTGTTTCCTTTTCTAAAGGCCAACTTAATATTTTATTAAACGATAACTTTTATCTGGGTTTTTGCTAGTGGTATCTAACATTTTAAACATGCTATTTTCAGCGTCGTTGTTGTAGTTTTTGCCTGTCTGCATGCCTCTTGCATACATAGTTTGGTAACAACAAGTTTTTTTCATGTCTTCTAACAAAATGACACACACAAATAGTTATTAAGAAAAAATGAAAAAACCTAATAAAAACAGCTATAATTATACTTTGTCTAATGGATTTTTAGAATATTTCAAAAATAGTTGCCCTTTGGTTCTTTTTTTTTATTCTTTGCTACATTTCCTACCACATGTAAAGTTCCCAGGGTGTCGGCTTGCACATTAAAGGTCAGGGGAATATAACTATATATTTGTATGTACGTTTATCCAATTAGTGATAAGTAGCTGTGTTGCATGTATTGGCCGCTGAATTTTTGTAGTTTTAAGGGGGAGCAAACTTACAATTTTCTTAAATTTTACTGGTGGTTTCAAAAATAATTTAGTCATAGTCAAATCTATTGTCTTGACTATAGTTTAGTTTATAACACTGACTATAGTCAGTGTATAGTCTTGGCAATAATGAAGTTTATAGTTCTGCCTGTTATCTAGTCTATAATCCTTACTGTAGTCTGTTCTATAGCCCTAATTATAGTCAAATATATTGTCTTGACTATTGTCTAGTCTACAGTTATGACTAAAGTCTACTCTATAGTTTTTATTTTTCGAATTGAAAGAAACTTTATTGAAATTTTTTTATACAATTAAAATTAATCAAAAACTTGTAAATTTTCTATAAAATGAAGAGGAAATTTATCGAGAATTTTTCTATTTGTAGAACATTCAATAAATTTGATAATTTTCTAAAATTTATTAAAAATTGCGAAAAATCTTTTCAGATTGCTCACAACTCGTATTGTAACTGTATTAAAACCAAATTATTATTATGTTTGTTGAATCGACTGTTGTCTGAGTCTAAATATGTACACATTAGACTGCTCCATAAAGAACATGCGAACTATAAACATAAATTTTAATTGACCAAAAATCTTTGGTAAAGTGAAAACATTGACCTCATTAAGGTAGACTATTGGCATTGCCATGAAATTGAACATAAATATGTTGTATGTAAAGATTAATCCGTATTAATCAGTATCATTCAGAAATCGAACCTAGAACCCGTAGACTGATAGAACTAGCGGACTACTAACAAGTCTACACTGTTGCACTCAATTGTTAATTATATTGTATCATTCTAATATTTATATACATTGTGGTTTTATTTGCAATTAAATGTTGCTGTATTTTCGTTGTAGTTTTTGTTGTTCAAGGTAACAACTGAGGGATTTAATTAACTAAATTCATTAAAATGATTATCCGCATGATAAGCAGAAGAAAATTGCTGAATTTGTTTTGAAAAAGAAATAAAATGGTTAGTTTGGTAAAAGTGTTTAAACAGCAAAAACTAAATTGTTGAATGTCATTTAAAATTATAAATAAGTTGCAATAGATATGCATAATAAACTGTATACTAAATACGGGTAAAAGGGTCTTTTCTAAAACGAAAATAATTAGATTTTTTAAAATAAATAATTTTTATTAGACCTAACTTAGAATGCTTATAAAATGATTTTATAATGTTTCATTTAGCTTTAAAAAAAAAAAAATTATCAAGGATATTAGTTTTTGGTCATTCATGTTTGTTTGCCAAAATCGTCCCTCTAAAAAACAGAAACTACAAAGAAATAAACAGCTAACAAAGAGAGAAAGAAAAAACTTTATGTTCATATTTGCATGAACAGTTTTTGCTCACAATTCTAAACATGAACGTAAAATAAAATAAACTTGTACTTAAATCAATATTGGCTGGCGTTATTTAAATAAAATAGAAGTTGTTTCGTCGTACAGTCTGACCATTATCTGACTTGTCTGTCCAACACAGACGGAATATTTTGGCAAAATGTGCATAAATTGTATCAATTTCAATGCAGACGACCGACAGCAACAACCAAATATTCAAAAAGTGATTTAAATAAATACAAAGTCGAGTATAGTGGGAAGGGTGTTAAATTTATGTGCTGGATTGAATGTAAATTTGATATAATAAATGTTTTATAAGTATGCAAAAAGGGGTAAAGATAGACCTATAGGAGTTTCGTATAAATCGGTTCACTAGTTTTTTTTGTATGTATTCAATGCAAATTTTGTATAATAATGGTATTACCAAAAGTGGGCGGAAAAGGGGGCGTGTTACCCAATCATGATCTAATAAAGTAGTGCGGTTAGATTACAGGTTAATCGCATAAGTTGTTCTTTGTATGCCTTGAACAATAACTGTTAATTGAGGGCCTATCATGAAAAATTTTTGGGTAAATTGAATTTGTCACAAGCCGTTGAAATGTCGAGTTCTTATTAGATTGTAAAACTATCAAGCCATGTCGGTCTGTCTATTAATTAACACCCCCCCCCCCTCATTTTATAAAACGAAACTTTCGTTGAAGTAAAACATGTTTATAAAGAATAAATACTGGGAAATTTTTGAAAATTTGAATTTTTTCATACAACATTTTTTGAACGTTTGTCGTTTCGTTTATTAAAATGAGTTCCTAAAATTGTATGAAATTGTTCCACAAATATTCTCGATTTATAAAATAGGCAATATCGGTCCTCTATACAAGTGTTCCCACGTAATACACAGAGAAAAAACTGAAAATGCGTTTCAATTATAAAATTAATTGCACCTGTCAACAATTTTTCCAATTAAAGTAATAATCAAAGCAATTAATATCAATAGTTTAACCAAAATTTTACATTAATTAATTCATTAATTGAATAAATTAAATATTTAATAAAATAAAATTGTAATTCACTTAATTTAATTTATTAATTAAATGAATTAAACAGTTATTTATACAATCAATGATTGTAACAATAATGTATTAATTAAATACTGATCATGTTAAAGGAATATTTTATATACAAGAATTCGTTGAACATTTACGAAAGTTTTCAGTAAATTAAAAAAATAATTTGAATCAATTAAATATTTAATCAAATAAAAAATTGTTTAAATAAAATTTAAAGAATTAAGAAAACAAGTTAATTGAAAATAAACTGACAAGAAATTATTTCTAAATACAAAATCTTAACAATAATTGTGAATTGATCAAATAAATTTTTCTGTTTCATACAATTGTAAGAATTTGAAATTGTTGAATATTTTAAATCTTGAGAATCATTTACAATTTGAAATCTTAATTAATAATGCAGAATAAAGCATATAGAGGGATTTAGCTAAACTTTCGTAGATTATATGTGGTTCCTCCTTTTCAAAGTCTAAATTAAAGGCCGTCGGTCTAGTATTCCATGTATTCCAAAACTTTCTCGTCGTGATGTATGTCACAATTAACAATGTTTAGTTTTATTCTAATACAACAATTTGAACTTGTTCTAAGATATGATCGAAAAAGAAATTCAAATTTAAAACTTTGTTAAACAAGTTTTAAAATTTCTGGGAGATTTCATGGGGAGACGACAGATTAGGATATAATAGTCAATATCTCTTATAGTTAAGCTGTACCTTCAATTAAATTCGGTCGATATGGGGAAAAACGCATTTTTGTAATTTTTTAACAGTACTATAGTCCAGATAATAGACAAAATACATATACATAAGTGTCAGAAAAAAAACTAAAATTGCGTTGAATATTTACTTAATGAATAGTAATGAATATTGAATTTAATGGGTAGTTTTACAATCTACGTTGGAAATTCCCTTTTTAGATTTTGAGGTTCAAAAAAATTATGAAATTTTTTTAATAGCACATCAACGATATTTTTAGCAAAAGCTGCCAAAGTAATAGCGGTTTAAAGGTAACAGTTTAAAACAAGTAAGAAAGTATAGTCGGGCGTGACCGACCATATGATATCCTACACCAGTTATGAATATTACATGTGATTTATTTTTCATAATAAAGCATTTATCTTCTATTACCTTGTTCCGATACATTTAAGCAATTAATGGATGAAAAACTAATTTTCTGAAAGAGGCTTTATAAGGGGACTAGGGGCGAATATGGACCAAGCCCGATAAAAATTTCTAAATATATTTATATTTACATAATATTTTATTGTGCTGAATTTCATCGCGATATTTGTGTTTATAAGTTAATTTTGGACATTCAAGTAATTTTCTGAAGGGGACTTTGTATGGGAGCTAGGGTCAAATGAGGCCCGATCTCTATGAAATTTGGCAAAATCATCAAGGCTTGTATAAAACATAGTTGTGTCGCTTTTTATCAATATACAGGTATATTTAACATAATTATGAGCTCAGAAGCCCTTTTCGGGGGGTTCTGTTGTATGGGGGCTAGGTGAAATAATGGACCGATTTTAACCATTTTCAACAGGCTTCCTTCCTTGGGCCAAAAATGAGTGTGTGCCAAATTTCATTCAATTATCTTGAAAATTGCGACAAGGTTTGCATGGACAGCCATCCAGCCAGACGGACGGACGGACAGACGGACATAGCTTAATCGACTCAGAAAACGATTCTAAGCCAATTGGTATAATTTAAGGTGGGTATAGGACGAATATTTTTGCATTAAATCCAAAATGGTTGTATTTTTTTGAACGGCTTATAGATTTTGATATAGACCTTATTAGTAGCAACCTTAAAGAATATAATTTTATTAATTTTAATTGGCGGGAAGAGTTTTTCATTAGTTTTTCTTAAAAGAAAAACACTGCGTTTTCTGCACACGACAAACTTTGATGCAAATATTTTTGTTAGGCAATAACTGCTCGTTTATAATTATCTTCTGCTTCCATTTCTGAATTTAAATGAAATTTAAATGTGTTTGGAAATAAATTTCATACACATGACCGAACTTTTTTTAATGCATTTAATGCAAAATCATACTTTTTTCTAACGGCTTATCGATTTTGGTATAAGCTTCTTTGTCACCTACCGTGTAACTCAAGAAACTCCGCATTTTCCACAAAAGGCCTTGGAATTTTTTTTGATGCAAACCAATTCTTTCCAAATAAAGATTGATCACTTGACTTTCTCATTTGTAAGCCGCCCTCATAATATCCAAAAGTTGTGAAAAAAATAGTTCGTTTCAATCAGTTTTTTGAGAAATTTTGACTTTAAGTGTTTATTAAACTGTTAAACTGGGATTAGTGAAAATTATTTAAAAAGTTTTTTCATCGTTGGCCTGTGTAATCTTTTGTTGCAACCCTGAAAAATTGGCAAAATTCTAACTGCTAAAATCTGGCAACGTTTGATAATAACATAAATCTTATCTAGGCTATGTACATATGTATATGTACAAAAATAAATATGTAGATTATTTTGTTGTTACGAATGTTATTTTGAAAACAAAAAAAGGGGAATTTCCTAATAATTATTCAATTCATTTCAATTATGAATTACTTAAAAAAAACAACAAGTTTGCACACCACACAAATTATTATGATATATTTTATTAAAATTAGTAGTGTCCAGTTAATAATGTTTTTTTATAGTTATAGTTATTTTATTTCAATTAGTAGTGTTCTACCGAAATGCCCAGTTCATAATCCAAAGCCTTTATTAATGTTCTATAATCTAGTATAGCTGTACTAAAGTCATCTCTATTACCCTCATCTTCTCTGTTAATGTCATCGAGTGCAAAAATGTTTTCATCTTGTAGAATGGTACTGCCCATAAAGGGCAAGATAAGTTTTCGAAATTCAATTTCTGCCTCTTTACGTTTATTTTTCTTATCCATATACGACTCATTATCCGAATCATCATCCCACTGATCTGCCCACTCGTCATCCGATTCGTTCGTATTTTTTTTCAATTGTCCCAACTTTTCACCAAATACATTTCCATTTACGTTGGCATATAAACAAAATGATTTGAAGTCCAATAGCGTTGATGAGGCATCTTCCGATAGTGTTTGTGTTAAACATTCTTGGTTTGATGTATCATGCAGTTTTTCGGGACTACATATAAGGTCCGTATTAGGACAATCATTTTTTATTGAGGTAAATAATGGAAGTATTTGCTTTGGATTGGTAGGTATCGGTTTAATATTATATTCTTTTTCATTGCCACCTCCATCATCATGAGGACAATCACCCATCACCAATTCTGTAGACACGCTATAAATATCCAGATATTTGTAATAGGGATCTTTCTTTACAAGATCCCAGATTTTATCATGAAGAATTTTAACATTTGACGTAGAATCCAAGTTACAAAATATTCTAGTAAAACTATTTATAACTGGTGTTCCTTTTGTGGGATATCTAACAGATATCATAGAATCGGGAACGCTAAACATTATCGACATATTACATTTCAAATCTTTTATCTTAGTACATTCTATATCGAAGTCATCATCATCAGCATTAACAGCGAAAACATCACCACGACAATGGACATTGAGGAATGTAACATTTGTTTTCTTGAGCGTTGCGTTCGCTTGTATGGGTAGTAAAATGTCTTCGATAAAGTTTATTTCTCCATCATTTGTGTAGATAATGTTATTGGAACTGCCATGAGTCATCGTAATAAAGTATAAATTTTTAAGATATGTCATATCTTTACGACACAAATAATCTTTCCATCTCAAAAATTGATCCTTACTAATATCGTTTATTACTATAAACGGAGTTCGGGTTTCTATAAATGTTCTTATCAAATCGAGAACATCGTTTTCACTGCCCTCGCGAGTATCCAACTCAAGTTCAGTATTTGTAAAATAGTAATTATTAATGATAATGGCCAATGCTGGATTCACACCATAGAAATATAAACTGGCAGTTGATTTTAACTGTATCAATAAATATTGACATTTTAGTACTTTTTGGATTTCTTGGGCCGTCGTAAATGGGGTGGAAGTCAATAGGTGCAAAAGAACTTGAATTCCTCTTTCGAAATGATCTTGAAACAAAGTGGTGTTATCTAATTCCATTGACTTGAAAATAAAGAAATCTTCGAACATTGAATCGAAAAGAATATCCGGTGTAAATGCATGTGAGTATCCTCTATAAGAAGCCCAAATCAATTTTAATTGATTCCGTATGCGTTTATTGCTTTGGATTGCCTTAATTATTGTACAAAGACTTTTTCTGCGGCAGCGGGCCTTTTGACAATTAATAAAAATAATTATTGATGAATAGTGTTCGAATGTTGACATTGATAAACGTTCGTAAATATTGTGTGCCTTTACAATCTCGTAGTTTAAATTATTTACATAGTACACATAATTAGGTATTTTATTAAAAACTCGCCACTTTTCATGTTTCCCACAATCAACAGTTAATATTTTTATTTTCAATCCCATTAATTCTAAATTTTCCTCTGTCATACCACTCGCCGAAATCTTCGTTTCGATCGCTGGCTTCAGAATTTTTTTCTTTGATGTTTTTCGTTTTTTAATAACTTTTTTAAACATTTTTTTTTTGTAAGTACAAAAAAACTTGTTGCTCCTTCTTATTTTGTTTTTAATCACCTTTTTAGACATTTTTGAAGTAAACAAAGACGTGCTGTTGCTGCTTCGATGATTATTTTAAATGTGTGAAAATTCTGTATTGATTATTAGTCATTTTTGTTGGAATTTATCGTTTGAAAGCGTTGCCATGTATATTTCTTAAGATCACAATCTCCAAGTTGCCAATATAAATATTGCGCAGTGCGAAATTATTGTTTAGTATTGGTAACACAATTTAAAATGAAAAAATGACTGTTATATTTAAATTAATATAAAACTTAGTAATTAAAATAATTGAATAATTTTTGAAAAAATTCAATTCTCTGTTTAAGTCACTGTTTTGTTTAATTGACTGTTACATTGAAATATATTTAAAAATGTTGGTGACAAACATATTGGTTCTTTATATATTTTTTGCAACATTTAAAAAAACGTTTATAAACATTTTTATAAAAAAAAAATTAAAAATACCCAGTGTACATCGCCAACCTCATCATAAAGGAATTAAATAAATATTTTTGTAAAAGTCAGACATGGGGGGTAATGATTACACAAAATAATTTATTACATGGTCAATTACAATTACTTCTAATGTGTAATTGAGTAATAACCAATTACAAATTCTTGTAATTGTAATTGAAATTTTTCCAGTTACAATTACTTGTAATGTGTAATTGACCAATAACCAATTACAATTACTTGTAATTGTAATTGAAGTTTTGCCAATTACAATTATTTGTAATTGTAATTGAAGTTTCCAATTAAAATTACTTGTAATTGTCATTAAAGTATTACTAATTACAAATTACATGTAATTATAAGGAACAAAATTCACAATTACAAGTAATTGTAATTGGCAAAACTTCAATTACCATTAAAAATAATTGTAATTGTCAAAACTTCAATTACAATTACAAGTAATTGTAATTGGTAAAGCTTCAATTACAATTACTTCAAATGTAATTGTAATTGGTAAAGCTTCAATTACAATTACTTCAAATGTAATTGTAATTGAAAATGTAGTCATTACCCCCCAACCCTGGTAAATGTACATATCGCACACCCAGTACAAAAGTGACTCAAATCAAAATTTTATTTTGCGTTTTTATATTCTAGAAGCCTTAAACTATGCATCTCTAAATAAATATAAGTGTATTTTGTTATTGTTAACGGTTGATGAAAAAAACGTTATGTCTCACTTTATGCTTCGGGATTTTAAAAAAAACGAAGAAGTACCAAAAAGTACTAGAGTCCGACCGAACTCAAAATTTCGTTCGGTACCGAACACCGAACCCGAACTTCGGTAAATTTGATAGTTCGGCCGAACCCTAACTTTGTTCGGTTTTCATAGTTCGGTGAACACGAACTTTTTTTAAATGAAAAATAATACTTTTTTATTTTTGGGTTTTAAACGATTTATTGACAATGATATAATTATCTGTAAGAGCACGCTGAGAAAAAACATGGTTGTGATAACCATGTTCTAAGAGCATTAAAATTATGATTGTAGTCTAAACATATTATCGTTATTGTAACAATTTTAAAATATCATATGATTAAATACCGTCAAAATATTTCATCATGATATTTTTGTATTTATCATAATATTGTTATACATGATATTATGATCCAATGTGATCAAAATTTCGTTTTAAATATGTATCGAGATCAAAATGAATTTTATCGAATGAGTAAAATAAGTTTTTAAAAAAATAAAAAATATATATACAATACTTAACACAATTCGCAAATTTCAATTTGCCAATTTATATGAAATTTTGGTTCATAAAAAAATTTAAGTATAATTTCATAAAAATACTTGCATTTTGAAGCTTGTTATGGACGTTAGTAATTTTCTAAAGCGAACATTATATGGAGGCCATTTCCAAATGTAAACCGATTTTGTCCATTTTGAATACCAATCAAACTGCAACAATAGTTTAGGTCCTATCGTTCTTTCAAGAGACTGACTGACAGACATGTCTAGATCGTTTGAGAATAAGAACCTAGAAAATTTCGATGTTACAAATGAAATCAAAGATTTATAATCGAAACTAGACAATTAAAATGAAATGTTTCACTTTTCTTAGCTTTTTAATCACTTTCTGGTTAACAGTTTTTCAAATCAGCCGAAAAGAAAAACGGTTAAAAAGGCGTTTTGTACCTATGTATATTCGAAATTTATTGTACAGCCAGGATGTATGATAACTTCTGTAAACAGATTTTCAGCATTTTTAAAACTTTTTGATGATATAAAAATATGATAAAAAAACAAAAAATTTATAAAAAGTTCGGCGTTATGTGTTCGGTCAAAATTTCGCCGAACACCGAACATTAACCGAATCTCACATTTTACCGAACTCCGAACCCGTACCCGAACGTTCGGTCGGACACTAAAAATTACCCTTTTTATATATTCTCATTGACTCCGGGCTCCACATGCTTAATTTCATTTTTCTAGAATCAATATTTTACAGACAGAGTTAATACTAATGGACCATAATTTCTTGTAAACTTAGATCTTTTCAAGTGTGAAAATGATTGTTGCATGGTGTTACCTATTGCATTTCTTATTTATAGGAAAATTGTATAATAAAATAATGAATTATACATATATATAAATATATTATCAGGCTTGGCCGATTTTACTTTTTCAATTGTTCAATATGAACTA
This sequence comes from Lucilia sericata, assembly GCF_015586225.1. Classification (NCBI taxonomy): domain Eukaryota; kingdom Metazoa; phylum Arthropoda; class Insecta; order Diptera; family Calliphoridae; genus Lucilia; species Lucilia sericata. The sequence goes on along the minus strand of NW_023995148.1, from coordinate 52,360 downwards.
AAACCTGTACTGCATATTAATTTTATTATTATTGGTCATTAAACTTTACACATTGTTAATTTGCATTTTACTTTCATAAATTCCACTTACTGTTTATTGAACTGCAAAACTGTAGGTTGTTTTGGAAGAACATTGCAACAACAAAGAAAATCCTTTAATATGCACTTCATTGCACAAATAAAATCAATTTTTCCTTCTTCTTCTTGTTGTTGATGTTTTTTGTTTGTTCATTTAATATTTTCCACTGGCTCGTTTGTTCATAGAGGATTCTCCTTTGAACGTTTTATTAGCATGAATTTGCGTATTTGGAACAATTGCATTTTTGTAGAACAAAGTGGAGCATGATACATTTTCAATAGGAATAAGTATGAAGAATATACATACATATGTATGTATTTAGGGAAAGTTGCAACATTAAAAGAAATTTTTGTTTTTAATAAAGATTTTTAATTGTATAAGTTTTCTTGGGGGAGATTAGTACTGACATTTATTTGTAGACGTTTTTTTTTAAATAAGAGCAAAGAAGGGGGAAATAACTTATATTTTATCTAAGTCGCCGTAAGAACGATTTTTAATATTCTAATAAAGCTTCGTATTTAGGTCAAATTCCCACTTTTCTCATGTTTTCTTAACTGCACTAGCTATAGACTACACTATAGACTAGACTATAGACTAGACTATAGACTAGACTATAGAATAGACTATAGACTAGACTATAGACTAGACTATAGACTAGACTATAGACTAGACTACAGACTAGACTATAGACTAGACTATAGACTAGACTATAGACTAGACTATAGACTAGACTATAGACTAGACTATAGACTAGACTATAGACTAGACTACAGACTAGACTATAGACTAGACTATAGACTAGACTATAGACTAGACTATAGACTAGACTATAGACTAGACTATAGACTAGACTATAGACTAGACTATAGACTAGACTATAGACTAGACTATAGACTAGACTATATACTAGACTATAGACTATACTATAGACTACACTATACACTAGTCTATAGACTAGACTATAGACTAGACTATAGACTAGTCTATAGACTATACTATAGACTATACTATAGACTAGACTATAGACTAGACTATAGACTAGACTAGACTATAGACTAGACTATAGACTAGACTATAGACTAGACTATAGACTAGACTATAGACTAGACTATAGACTAGACTATAGACTAGACTATAGACTAGACTATAGACTAGACTATAGACTAGACTATAGACTAGACTATAGACTAGACTATAGACTAGACTATAGACTAGACTATAGACTAGACTATAGACTAGACCATAGACTAGACTATAGACTAGACTATAGACTAGACTATAGACTAGACTATAGACTAGACTATAGACTAGACTATAGACTAGACTATAGACTAGACTATAGACTAGACTATAGACTAGACTATAGACTAGGACTATAGACTAGACTATAGACTAGACTATAGACTAGACTATAGACTAGACTATAGACTAGACTATAGACTAGACTATAGACTAGACTATAGACTAGACTATAGACTAGACTATAGACTAGACTATAGACTAGACTATAGACTAGACTATAGACTAGACTATAGACTAGACTATAGACTAGACTATAGACTAGACTATAGACTAGACTATAGACTAGACTATAGACTAGACTATAGACTAGACTATAGACTAGACTATAGACTAGACTAGACTATAGACTAGACTATAGACTAGACTATAGACTAGACTATAGACTAGACTATAGACTAGACTATAGACAGACTATAGACTAGACTATAGACTAGACTATAGACTAGACTATATACTAGACTATAGACTAGACTATAGACTAGACTATAGACTAGACTAATAGACTAGACTATAGACTAGACTATAGACTAGACTAGACTATAGACTAGACTATAGACTAGACTATAGACTAGACTATAGACTAGACTATAGACTAGACTATAGACTAGACTATAGACTAGACTATAGACTAGACTATAGACTAGACTATAGACTAGACTATAGACTAGACTATAGACTAGACTATAGACTAGACTATAGACTAGACTATAGACTAGACTATAGACTAGACTATAGACTAGACTATAGACTATAGACTAGACTATAGACTAGACTATAGACTAGACTATAGACTAGACTATAGACTAGACTATAGACTAGACTATAGACTAGACTATAGACTAGACTATAGACTAGACTATAGACTAGACTATAGACTAGACTATAGACTAGACTATAGACTAGACTATAGACTAGACTATAGACTAGACTATAGACTAGACTATAGACTAGACTATAGACTAGACTATAGACTAGACTATAGACTAGTCTATAGACTAGACTATAGACTAGACTAAAGACTAGTCTATAGACTAGACTATAGACTAGACTATAAACTAGACTATAGACTAGACCCTAGACTATAGTCAAGTCTAGACTATATTCATGTTAATACGTGAAAGATCGATTTTATAAGGAAACAGTGTGTTAAATAATTAAATAATGGTTTAAAAAGTGTAACAACAGCTTAACTTAAAATAAAATATGAAAATACTGAAACAATTCGTACTAAACTAAAGAAAAAGAATACATACTGTAATGAAAAGAAGTGCAAACACTGAAAAATTAATTTAAAATTAAACCTATACATATGCAATTTAAAATCAAGGGTTTCTAAATAATTCCTGTCTGTTCTGTAAACCGAATCCGAGTAAATTTTTCGATTAAAAACGAATCTCATAATTTTTCTCGTTTTAAAACCGAGTACACAAATTTAGTCGGAAGTAAGTCGATATTAATTTTATTAAAATAAATTAAATAATTGTTTTTTTAGGTTTTTTTATAATATAATTGTAACTTAATGTAAATGCTATGGTCATTTTAAACACTTTTTCATTTCAAATATGATTGTTTTTCTGAATTTTACGTTCAAATAAAAATTAAATTTGCAGAACACTATATTCGGTTTTAAAAGTTTCTCGGTTTTGAAACCGAATCGATTATCAAAACAGACAGGATTAAGATTTATTGGCAACTAGAATCAATTTTATTAATGTATAAGTAATATTCAAAAAATTAATTATCTCTTAATCATTCATCCTTGTTCGAGTGATGGATGTTTACTTTATCCATCGATTTAAATGCTATTCTTAAGTAAATAAAGGTTGCTGTAAATCTAGATACTTCACTAAACTTTAAGTTGCGCAATATTAGTATTTACTGACAATGGAGGAAAAATGAAAATAGATACCCTTAAATAACATATTTTTATATGTGTTATTCTATTTTAGTTCATGTTTATTTGCCACAAAATATAATCACTGTCAGCATCAATGTGACAGTAGTTGTTGGTTAAAAGAATAGTAAAAGCATGACATATACTAAAGAAACAAGTGAAATGAAAATAAATTTAGTTTAACCCCTTATAAGGCGTTGTATATAAGTCTAAAAAAAAACAAATTTTAATTTTTTTAGAATATATTCAAGGAAAAAAGTATTAAATGTTCATAAAGGATTAATTCTAAAACAAACATTAAAACTACAGTTGTAGTTGCCGTATTTAGGATGCAAATACGAGATCTACTCAGTCAACATACAAAACAAACGAATTTCACACGAAAGGATTGCATTGGATTGTAGTACAAGTGGTAATTAAAATTTATATTATAATAAAAACACCAACACCCACATACTGCCACGAACACACTTACACATTGTGGTGCGAGTCTACTTGTGCAATATGAAGTGTAGCTGAAGAAGCACGTATGAATGTTGTAAGCGTTATTATTCATATACTCCTCCTCCACCTATATTATCTTTATTGTTTATTTTTCAACACAATTCAAAAAAACATCAGTATCTAAACAATTAACAGTTGAAACAAAACAATTAGAAACAATGCGGATTAGTTGGTAGGACTAAAACTAACAAACTAATTAGAGAGGATTTTACCATGAAATTTTACATACAAAACTACTCGAGATGTGAGATACTGCAGACCAGTTCATGGTGGAATCATGGAATTTAGTAGAGTTTATTATAACACTTTTTTATTTATACTTTTAACCATAAAAAAAATAAATCATCTTACAATCCACTGCGTATAAGTAATAATTAATTTTTCATTGAATTTAATAACACTCATACGCTTAAGTTGTTTTAACTTTTAATACATTTTTGCATTAGTGAATACTATTTAATTTATTTCTTTCGTTACACAACTCATTTTTAAAAGATTTATTTTATTTAAACTCATGAGAATTATTTTTGTTTCAAAACTGAAGAGTTTTTATGTTCACTTCATGAGAGATATAAATGAATTTTGTTTTTTAATTACTCTCACAAGAGATATCAAAATGGATTGAATATGAATAAAACTAACATAAAATAATTTAATAAATTTATTTTCTGGTCTTTAAGTTTAAATTTCACTCGTGAAATTTATTATTTAATCTCAGAAGAAAAAAATATTCAAAATAAAGTAACAATTTATATCGCTTGATGTAATATCTCTCTCGAGAGAAATCTATTTGAACGCTCTTTTTTCACTATGCTTGGAAAACATAAATTTAAATATTAACATTTTATTTACTTAAAAATATAACAACACTAAAAAATATTTATTTATGTAATTTGTGTAGTAACCCTCTACTCATTTTTTGGGGATTTATTGTAATTTGAGAAATTGAAATATGTAAATGATGAAAAAATTAAAATATGCTGACAAGAAATAAATGACATACTTATATTGCCAATGGCAAAAAATTTTAATTTTTACAGCTAAAAAACTGCTGAATACAAAAATAATTAAATGAAATGAAAATGGAATAAAACGATTCAAAGGCAATTTGAAATTGTACCCTAAAAGTTGAAAAATATCATTATATTAAAAGCAACATTATTTTAGAAGTCATTAAAAAATATATTGAAGACTATATATAGCCTCGTATTTCCATACCGCTGGGACAATAAGTCGGGTATGAACGATCATTAACCCCATCGATTATACAAATATAATATCGAGATTTGAGTTTCAGATCACAGACTAGACTAGTCCATAGACTTGCAAATTGTCTAATCTTTAGACCAGACACTGGACAATACACTAGGCAATAGATTAGTCCATAGACTAGGTAATAAACTAGTCCATAAACTAAGCAATAGACTAGATATTAGACTCTTCTAAAACCTAGGCATTAGTCTAGTCAATAGAATAGGCAATGGACAGTCCACAGACTTGGCAATAGTCTAGTCCAGATATTATGCATAGACTGGGCAATAGAGTTTGCAATAGACTAGTCCGTAGACTATGCAATAGACTAGTCAGTAGACTATGCAATAGACTAGTTCATAGACTGGGCAATAGATTAGTCTATAGCCCAGTCCACAGACAAGGCAATAGACTAGTAAATGGACAAGATAATAGACTAGTAAATATATCTGTATATATTTGTTAAAAACTATAATATATTTTCTTACTCCCACTCCTAATAACAGGCGTCATAAAGCAAACTACTCCCACAATCTAACTAGTTAACACTCCCTCTCTTTCTCTCAGTTTTCCTCTCCCTCTCATCTAAAGTACTTATTTTCAGCCATAAACAAATTTAAATTGCTTTTCATTTGATCGAATTATCTATCCATCATCTCAATACAAATTACCTCTTTTATAGGACTACAACTAACGTTGCAACTTTAAGTAATGTATTTAGTTTGTTTTATTGTTTTTCCATTATTTTTATATTCTTTTTTATTGTTTTAAGTAGTTTAATAAATCATTAAATCGAAAAATCTCTCTACACAAAAGTATTAGTAAATAGTTCAGTTCACAATATGTTTGTGTATGTGTGTTTGCCTGCATACATATGTAGTTTTTATGATACACAAGTGACACAAAAGCATGACAAACATCTAAGTGTAAAACTTTGGAATAATTTTCAAAGAATATTGTGACCAAACTGAGAAAAAAAGTAATATTCATTATAAAGATAAAGTTTTTGTTGTTTCTTTGTCATCAAAAAAAAAAAAAAAATAATAAAATAAAAACAAATTATTTATAATATTTATGGCAAACTTTGAGAAAAAATCAAACAAAATTGGTCTTAACAAAATTAAAAAAAAAAACTTTAAGGTCAACCAATTTGAAAACCCACTCATAAAAGCCGCAAATGTTTTTATTTTCAGCTTATAAATATATGTATACTATACTAGCTTTACCCAGTGCGCTTCGCTACTCTTAAAACAATATAAATTAAAAACTCTTTACGGGTACAACAATATAGTTTTTCCTATAAATATGAAAAAATCACTTTTTAATAAATTACCAGCTTTAACTGATATCTTAGAAATTCAAATATAAAATTATTTATATGTATGTATGTACGATAATAGAATCTCTGTTAGGAATCAGACACATGCCCCCAAACGTTGAAGCACTCTACCAACTTGTGTCTTAAATACAAAAAATTAATCAAAATTTATGCATTTTTAGTAGTTTTATGAAATATATGTGTACTTGGGCGTATACGTGTTATTGAATTCAATTCACAAATAAATATTATGTATACGCAGTGGAATTGAAAAAAAGAACGCCCTTTTATACCCACTATAAAAAATGTTAAGGTACAATTCAGTTTGTCATTCAGCTTATATTGTAAATATAGGATTTAGACCCACACATTGTATGTATATTTTGAGTCCTTATATGATTCTAAGTCGACCTAGTCATGTTCGTCCGTCTATCCGTTGAAAGCTCGATAGGATATAGACATGAAGAAAGATAATTTCTAATGATAAGATTATTTTCGTATTGAAAATAGGCAACATCGGTCGACTATTTATCCTATCACCCCGGATTACGGTTTAAAACATAATACATTCAAGTAAGTAATAATAACTCTAAAAGTCACTCTGATGTTCTTATTGATATCGATATATCGCTCATTTACTACAAGACCGGCGTAAATAATAAATCTTCGTTCTGAGTAAAACAGCATTGAATGTTTTATGAAATTTTGCTATTTTTTAAATCACTTATATAAAAAGTAGGTTTTAACATGTAATCTCAACTGAAGTTAAACGAAAATTTTTAAATATCAAATATACGTGAAAAAATTACTCGTAAATAACACCCTGTAACAATTTTGGAAAATAGCTTTCACACATAGAAAAGTTGATATGCATGTGAAATTAGATTCCATTTATAGCAAGTCTGAGTACTCCAAATTTTATAATCAGCTCTTATGTCCTTATAAAAGGACTTCAAAGTGAAAAGGACTTAGAATTTCGAACGAATATTTTATATACATATTTATATGTATGTGTTGTATGATGCTAATATTGATATCTAATGAAAGCTAGGAATCTGTACATTCTATCTGTATTATATATTTGATTTTCTTAGACAAAAAATCAAAAAAGAAAAAAATGTCATTGAAGCAGATGTCCTAAGCTTCATTTCATATTAGTATTAATACCAAATTTTTTATATATATTTGGAACTTCATCTTTTGAAATCGTATGTCCTTTAAACTTTAAGGTCCTTTTACAGGGCCATGAGAGCTGATTATGAGAAACTGATTACGCAGAGTTAATACTAGTGGTCCACAGTTTCCAGAACACATAGATTTTTTCGTGTGTGAAAATTACTGTTGCACGGGTGTAATAGATAATTTTGAAAATTGCCAAAACACATGTTTTCTAATTTTCTAATTTTCTTGTTAGTTAGTTAGTTAGTTAGTTAGTTAGTTAGTTAGTTAGTTAGTTAGTTAGTTAGTTAGTTAGTTAGTTAGCTAGTTAGTTAGTTAGTTAGTAGTTAGTTAGTTAGTAGTTAGTTAGTTAGTTAGTTAGTTAGTTAGTTAGTTAGTTAGTTAGTTAGTAGTTAGTTAGTTAGTAGTTAGTTAGTTAGTTAGTTAGTTAGTTAGTTAGTTAGTTAGTTAGTTAGTAGTTAGTTAGTAGTTAGTTAGTTAGTTAGTTAGTTAGTTAGTTAGTTAGTAGTAGTTAGTTAGTTAGTTAGTTAGTTAGTAGTTAGTTAGTTAGTTAGTTAGTTAGTTAGTTAGTAGTTAGTTAGTTAGTTAGTTAGTTAGTTAGTTAGTTAGTTAGTTAGTTAGTTAGTTAGTTAGTTAGTTAGTTAGTTAGTTAGTTAGTTAGTTAGTTAGTTAGTTAGTTAGTTAGTTAGTTAGTTAGTTAGTTAGTTAGTTAGTTAGTTAGTTAGTTAGTTAGTTAGTTAGTTAGTTAGTTAGTTAGTTAGTTAGTTAGTTAGTTAGTTAGTTAGTTAGTTAGTTAGTTAGTTAGTTAGTTAGTTAGTTAGTTAGTTAGTTAGTTAGTAGTTAGTTAGTTAGTTAGTTAGTTAGTTAGTTAGTTAGTTAGTTAGTTAGTAGTTAGTTAGTTAGTTAGTTAGTTAGTTAGTTAGTTAGTTAGTTAGTTAGTTAGTTAGTTAGTAGTTAGTTAGTTAGTTAGTTAGTTAGTTAGTTAGTTAGTTAGTTAGTTAGTTAGTTAGTTAGTTAGTTAGTTAGTTAGTAGTTAGTTAGTTAGTTAGTTAGTTAGTTAGTTAGTTAGTTAGTTAGTTAGTTAGTTAGTTAGTCCTGCTTTTTTTGTAATAATTCGGATAAGTTACACCTTATTCTTAAATATACAACATTTTTTTAATTATTTAAGGAAATTACCTCATTGTTACCTAAAACAAAACTTACAATTATGGAAATATTTTAAAACCTGCAAGCTATCTTTCATTTTTTTTAATCTTTAGAGAATTTTATATTTTTTTAGTTATTGTTTTTATTCCTTTTACAGTTTAAGTTTCAAGTTTATTTTTTCCTCTTTATATTTGAGTTTAAATAAGCCTAAGGATAATAAGGATCATTATACTACTAAACACATACACATATGTATACATGAAGAGTGCATATACTCTAAATAGGAGGACGAACTTACCTTTTATTAATTTACATTGCGGTGGCTGCTTCTGTTTATGTGTAACGTTTTTTTATTATGGCTTGTTTCCGTTTCCCTCTTTTTTGGTTTTGTGTTGTTTGAATGTTGTAAGTTGGGTTTTGTTGGTTGGCTTTTTTAGTTTTTCTGACTGTTAGTCTTTCTGACCGTCGATCCTAAAGACTGTGCGTCAGCCAGGCAGACAGACTGCACATTTGGTTGTGTCGTGGTGTTTATTAAAAATTTAAGTTACGCAAAACCTTTTTATTATTTTTTCTTCATTTATACATATTTTGCAGTTGTTGTATGAATGTAATGTCTGGGTTTTGTATTTTCTTTGGTATGAGTTTGTGTTAAATTTAAGTATTGCTAAATATTTTCTATAGATACATCGTTTAGGTTTTTATTTTATTTTATTTATTTTTTTTTTTTTAATTTTCTACCTTTTTAATGTTTCTGCTGAGTTTGTTGAAATAGTGCAAAATTTTAATTAAAATTTGTATGCTTTATGAAATGTCATATTTCAAATGTTAATAGTAGTTGTTTAAGAAAATGTAGAAAAAAATATAGACATAAATTTATGGGAAAAAATTAAGCTAAATATTTTAGTTGTTTTAGAAGGTTTTGTAGGCAAAAATAATGACGGAAAATGTAAAATGTGAACTCTTGAGGACGATATAATACAATATGTTAGAAAAAATATGTGATTTTTAATAACAGAAAATAAAATTTTTGTAAAATGTTTAGTTTCGTAGAATTTTCCTTTTATAGAAAATTGTCATAAAATTTGGTATTTAAGAAAAATGTTTATTAAATCTTTTATTTAAGGGATTGGTTTCTTTAAAAGAATTGTTCGCCATATTTTCAAAAATATTTTTTAATTTTCTATTTGATGAAAAATTTTTGTTTTTGAAAAAGAATACATTTCTAAAAAGTAGTCTTCTTTAGTTTCTCTTTGGTTCCTGTATAAAGGAAACTCTCCAAAGTTGTCACCTTTTACATGAAAACAAAGTCTGTCCATGAAAATAAGTTCTTAAGAACAATCTCTAAAAAGACACTTTTCCTAAAAAACTTTCTAAGAAGAAATTTTTCTACTGAAGACATTACATGAAAATACTTTTCTTAAGATAACTGTCCCATCAGACATTTTCTAATTAAACTTGAAGTTATTTCTAAGGAAAACTTCCTAGTAAACATTTTTCAAAAAAAAAAAAAAGAGTCTTCTGTATAGATGTCACTTTTCACAAGGAAAAAAGTTTGTCCAAGAAAGACAGTTGTTAAGAACAATCTTCAAGAAGACACTTTCCCTACAAAACTTTGTAATAAGTCATTTTTCTGCTGAAAACATTACATGAAAATACTTTTCTTAAAAAATCTGCCCCATCAGACATTTTTCTAAAGAAACCTAAAGACACTTTTAAAGAAAACTTTCCATGTAAACATTTTTCTTAAAAAAACATTTTTGTGGAGAAAGCTGTCCACAAAGACACATTTGTAAATAAAACTGTACAAGGAGATACTTTTCTACATAAAACTTCCTAAAGAAAATAATATTTTCTAAAGAAAATTGTCCAAGAAGACTCTTTTATAAAGAAAACTCTCGAAGAAGATAATTTTCTAAAGAAAACTATTCAATATACATTTTTATGTTGGATGCTGTCTAAAAAGACACTTTTTTAAGTAAAACTGTACAAGAAGACACTTTTCTATAGAAAAATTCTTCAAAATTACTCTTTTCTAAAGAAAACTGTCAAAAGAAAATATTTTTATAATGGGTACTGTCCTACAGATTGCTAAAAAAAAGAGATTTTTATAAAGAAAACTCTTTTCTAATAAAACTCTTCTAGAAGAAAATGTTTCGAAAGAAAACACTTCTAGCGAAAATGTTTTATTTAGGCCTTATTCTGAAGAAAAATTTCCAAGAAGACACTTTTCTAAAGAAACTGTTCAAGGAAACTCTTTTCTAATGAAAACTATCTAAGAAGACTCTTTACTAAATAAAACTAGCCAAGAAGCCAATTAACGAAACCACTAATATCACTCCTTACGCAAATACACTTTAAATAATATAAAAACTTTCCGCTAAAATTTATTTATCTAGTAGCTACCTCCTTGATCTTCCTTTGAGATTTAAGTTTTTATTAAAGTTTTCTATTTTTTTTTTCACTTTGGCATTCTTCCCTTAAGACATGATTAAACTTTTGAAAGATTTTCACTTTTCAACAAAACAAATATACACCAACACAAAAACACATACATACATACATACATATGTGTAAGAAATTTAAATAAGTATAATGAGAAATTGTGAAAAAACGCAAACTGCACTGCATGTTCTACATTTATTAAATATTTATCAATTAATTAACAGACCTTTTAATGACAACCTTTTAAGTAGTTTTAGGTCTTTTATATGTACGATATTTTAATTTTTCTAAAAGATGAGAAACAAAGAACAAAAAACATCAGAAATTTACGCACTCATACAAACGCAGCGGAAACAGAAACGTATGGGAATAACGGTAACAAAGTGAAAAGAAAACAAAAACAAACAAAGAAACAGAGATACATTATTTGTTTAGCAGGAGACTTACAAAGAGACAGAAGAGAGTGAGTGAGTACGAGAAATACGCAAAATAACTGAAAAGAACTTGTGCAAGGATGTCAATCCTTGTTGCTGTTGTTGTTGCTTTCTGTTGTGATTAGTTTTTTCTAGTCTTGTCTATTGTTGTTGCAGTTGTAAAGTTGTTGGCTTTTTTTCTTTAGCAACACAACGTAAAAGCGACTTTTACTTTTGCCAACTTGAGTCTTCTGCATATTTATTATGCGTTACATTTGTATTTGTGTATTTTTATTGTTGTTCCGTGTGCCTGTGCTTCTTTTATTTGTCTCTTTCTCTTTTGTGCAAAAATTCTCTTTGTTTTGATTTGTTTTGTTGTTGCGTTTCTTTGACTTGTCAGTTAAAAAATGGGTTTGGATGAATGTTGTTTTTTTTAAGCACGACTGCACTTTTATAAAAGTGTATGTATACATACGTGTGTATGTGTGCCTTAATATTTGTAAATGTATGTGTTATACCTAATAAGAAATAAATATTTTATTTCATTTTATATGCATTTTTTTCATTATTTTCTCTATCAACTTTTTTTGTAAATTTTGAAATTTCTTTTTTACTTTAAAGATTTTTTATTTAAGTTTAAAACTTTTATTTCTTTTGCTTAAAACAATTTATAAAGCTGTGTATTTTAATCAAAATATTTCCATTACTTTTTTTTCTTGGTTTTTTTAAGTTTTTTTCACAATTATTTTATTTTATCAAATTTTAAATTTTCCTCGTTATAATAAATATTGCGTTTGTTCTTTTTTGTTTGTTTTTTTTCTTCCGTCTTTAGGCTGCTATTCCTATAAATTTACTTTTAAGACTGAAAATGTATCCTGTCTACACACACTTGTTCGCTTCGTTTTATTCGGCTTAAGAGCTTTTTTTAGGTTTTTTTTTTCTTGTTCACCCTTCTCCTTGCCTTTGGTATTCTTAATGTCCATTAAAAAAGCTTTTTCATTGACTACAGTATATGCAATTGTTGTTGTTGTTGCTTGTTATATTCTTATTTTGTTATTGGTTTCAGTTTCTATTTGTTTTTGTTTTGGTTTTTTCTTTCTTTCAAAGAAAGGGTTGTTCATCCATTTTCGAGAGAGAGAGAGAGAGAGAGAGAGAAAGAGAAATATGACTCTCTTTATCTTTCACTCACTCTCTCTAATTACTGCTCTCATTTTTAAATATTTTTCTTTCGTAGGTAAAATATAATTAGAAATTAAGGATAAAGGGTGTTTTAAGTTTTTCTTATAATAAATATTTGAGATTATTTCATTGAAGTTCGCTGATCTTTGACTGAAAGGATCGTTGAGTCAGTTTTACACATTTCTGTAGAGAATATGTTCTGAGAATGTTTTATTTTCAAAATTGTTTATGTATATTTAATGGAAAACTAATTAAATCTCATGAATACGTGACGTATACTTAATAATAAGAACTTAATATTATGTATACGTCACATATCCAATACAGGCTATTTTATGGAAATTTCTTTTTATAATTACTTTTTTAACAAAATTTTGCAGTTTATTTCAGATTTTATTACTGAAAATGCAAAATTAAAAAGAATTCCCAAAAAAGTTTTAAAAAATCCTAAATATGGGATTTTTAGTTTCTCTTTGCTATAATATTCATTCCAAGGGCGGGATTATTGAAACCTTTTATAATATATAACTAATAACATATGTATTGGGCCATCTAAAATAGGCAGTGTTGCTAATTTAAAGTATTCCCGTCAAATCTGAAGTTAATGAAATTGCGAGAAAAATGCGTTTTAGCGGTTAGCGGGAAATTGTTTCTAATAAACATATAAAATAGAGTAATAGACTAATCTTAAGTCTAGTGTATAGTCTAATCCATAGTCTAGTCTAGTCTATAGTCTAGTCTATAGTCTAGTCTATAGTCTAGTCTATAGTCTAGTCTATAGTCTAGTCTATAGTCTAGTCTATAGTCTAGTCTATAGTCTAGTCTATAGTCTAGTCTATAGTCTAGTCTATAGTCTAGTCTATAGTCTAGTCTATAGTCTAGTCTATAGTCTAGTCTATAGTCTAGTCTATAGTCTAGTCTATAGTCTAGTCTATAGTCTAGTCTATAGTCTAGTCTATAGTCTAGTCTATAGTCTAGTCTATAGTCTAGTCTATAGTCTAGTCTATAGTCTAGTCTATAGTCTAGTCTATAGTCTAGTCTATAGTCTAGTCTATAGTCTAGTCTATAGTCTAGTCTATAGTCTAGTCTATAGTCTAGTCTATAGTCTAGTCTATAGTCTAGTCTATAGTCTAGTCTATAGTCTAGTCTATAGTCTAGTCTATAGTAGTCTATAGTCTAGTCTATAGTCTAGTCTATAGTCTAGTCTATAGTCTAGTCTATAGTCTAGTCTATAGTCTAGTCTATAGTCTAGTCTATAGTCTAGTCTATAGTCTAGTCTATAGTCTAGTCTATAGTCTAGTCTATAGTCTAGTCTATAGTCTAGTCTATAGTCTAGTCTATAGTCTAGTCTATAGTCTAGTCTATAGTCTAGTCTATAGTCTAGTCTATAGTCTAGTCTATAGTCTAGTCTATAGTCTAGTCTATAGTCTAGTCTATAGTCTAGTCTATAGTCTAGTCTATAGTCTAGTTCTATAGTCTAGTCTATAGTCTAGTCTATAGTCTAGTCTATCGTCTAGTCTATAGTCTAGTCTATAGTCTAGTCTATAGTCTAGTCTATAGTCTAGTCCTATAGTCTAGTCTATAGTCTAGTCTATAGTCTAGTCTATAGTCTAGTCTATAGTCTAGTCTATAGTCTAGTCTATAGTCTAAGTCTATAGTCTAGTACTATAGTCTAGTCTATAGTCTAGTCTATAGTCTAGCTATAGTCTAGTCTATAGGTCTAGTCTATAGTCTAGTCTATAGTCTAGTACTATAGTAGTCATAGTCTAGGCTCTATAGTCTCGTCTATAGTCTAGTCTATAGTCTAGTCTATAGTCTAGTCTATAGTCTAGTCTCTAGTCTAGTCTATAGTCTAGTCTATAGTCTAGTCTATAGTCTGTCTATAGTCTAGTCTATAGTCTAGTCTATAGTCTAGTCTATAGTCTAGTCTATAGTCTAGTCTATAGTCTAGTCTATAGTCTAGTCTATAGTTGTCTAGTAGTCTATAGTCTAGTCTATAGTCTAGTCTATAGTCTAGTCTATAGTCTAGTCTATAGTCTAGTCTATAGTCTAGTCTATAGTCTAGTCTATAGTCTAGTCTATAGTCTAGTCTATAGTCTAGTCTATAGTCTATAGTCTAGTCTATAGTCTAGTCTATAGTCTAGTCTATAGTCTAGTCTATAGTCTAGTCTATAGTCTAGTCTATAGTTTAGTCTATAGTCTAGTCTATAGTCTAGTCTATAGTTTAGTCTATAGTCTAGTCTATAGTCTAGTCTATAGTCTAGTCTATAGTTTAGTCTATAGACGATTCTATAGTCTAGTCTAGTCTATAGTCTAGTTTTAGTCTAGTTTATAGTCTAGTTTATAGTCTAGTTTAGTCTAGTCTATAGTCTAGTCTATAGTCTAGTCTATAGTCTAGTCTATAGTCTAGTCTATAGTCTAGTCTATAGTCTAGTCTATAGTCGTCTATAGTCTAGTCTATAGTCTAGTCTATAGTCTAGTCTATAGTATAGTCTATAGTCTAGTCTATAGTCTAGTCTATAGTCAAGTCTATAGTCTAGTCTATAGTCTAGTCTATAGTCTAGTCTATAGTCTAGTCTATAGTCTAGTCTATAGTCTAGTCTATAGTCTAGTCTATAGTCTAGTCTATAGTCTAGTCTATAGTCTAGTCTATAGTCTAGTCTATAGTCTAGTCTATAGTCTAGTCTATAGTCTAGTCTATAGTCTAGTCTATAGTCTAGTCTATAGTCTAGTCTATAGTCTAGTCTATAGTCTAGTCTATAGTCTAGTCTATAGTCTAGTCTATAGTCTAGTCCTATAGTCTAGTCTATAGTCTAGTCTATAGTCTAGTCTATAGTCTAGTCTATAGTCTAGTCTAGTCTAGTCTATAGTCTAGTCTATAGTCTAGTCTATAGTCTAGTCTATAGTCTAGTCTATAGTCTAGTCTATAGTCTAGTCTATAGTCTAGTCTATAGTCTAGTCTATAGTCTAGTCTCTTCTAGTCTATAGTCTAGTCTATAGTCTAGTCTATAGTCTAGTCTATAGTCTAGTCTATAGTCTATAGTCTAGTCTATATTAGTCTATAGTCTAGTCTATAGTCTAGTCTATAGTCTAGTCTATAGTCTCTAGTCTATAGTAGTCTAGTCTATAGTTAGTCTATAGTCTATCTATATAAGTCTAGTCTATAGTCTAGTCTATCAGTCTAGTCTAGTCTATAGTCGATCTAGTTATGTCTAGTCTAAGTAGTCTAGTCTTATCTAGTCTATAGTCCAGTATAGTTAGTCATAGTCGTCTATAGTCTAGTTAAGTCTAGTAGTCTATCTATAGTCAGTCTAGTTTATGTCTAGTCTAGTCTTATTAGTCTAGTTTAGAGTCTTAGTTGTTATAAGTCTATATCTAGGTCTAAATTTTCTAAGTCATTTTATAAGTCCATCTATTAGTTTATAGTCGTCTATGTTTAGTTTATTAGATATTTTTAAGATTTTCCCTAATTAAAACCAGTTTTAGTTTCAAAATTATATATGTATTTTAAAAACTCATTCTTATAGTTAATAATTGTTTATTGGAAACGCTGTTTAAATACAAAGCTTGTTCTCTTTTTTAACAATAATCTCTTTCCCTCTTTTGTCTGCCTTTAAAAAAATTGTTGAGAATGCTTTTGTCACACATGCTCTGTAATATCTTTATCCATTTGGCATTTAAACAAAGGCACAACTTTTGTCAAAAATAAACAAAAAAGTGTTTTTTATTTTTCTATCCAACATTTACTCACACTTTTCCTACTCTCGCACACACATGTACTTGCACAAGTACTTTTACGTTGAAATATGTACAATGAATAGAAAAACAGCTGTAATGCAACCGGAAACCAAATAGAAGTAGAACGAAACTTTTCCGTTTAAGGAAAAAAAAAATAAATAAAAATCATTATATGAAAAAAATCAGCTGAGAAAAAGGAATACATAATAAAAAATAAACTACTAGTAGTAAAAGGTTTCAAATGAAATAGTTCAACTATTTTTGTATATACACATAGATACGTATCTATATACAAATACAATTTATGTTTGTGCATGTGTGACTTTGACAAATATTGAATACAAAAGAGAGCTTTATGGACGATTATCTCTATATGTATAGATATCAATGTATGTTTGTAAATATGTATCCTATTGTGTGTAGATATACAATTCAGATAAAATAGTAAATAGTAATGCCGGTTTATGTATTCTATTCAATGTTTACTCAAATACATATAAGTATGTATGTATGTATTAATGTGGGGATTTAAGCAAATATGCAGATGTATATGTTTGTTTTTTGTTTAATATGTATTAAATCGTTTAAACGAGTATTACTTAATTACAATCTCGTTATTATCATGTATATGGAAAATTGTCATCTTGTTTTAGTGCTTACGACCTCTATCCCTAACTGGGCCTTCTATGTAAGACCCTTTTATGGATGATAAATCATGGTTTCTTAAAACTGTTTTTCACTTTTTTAATTGCAAAATTTGAAAATTGGACTTATTTTCGCACTGGACTTTCGAAAAATTGATATTAAACGTCAGATTTTTAGATTTAGCTAATAAATGCTTTCGTATATTCACACTGAGCTGAGCTGGAGGCATCTTTGTTTAAAAGTTTCAAAATGCCATAGGTGAGCGGGTGCGCCAAGAGAAAATTTCTTCATTCATCTAATGAAATGCGTTCATTAGATGTTCTTCATTAAATATATGAAATATGAATAAAAAATATTTCCATAGCAACTTCGTTCGTCTTTTATTATGAGTTTTTGTAAAAAGTTAGTGAAACCACATTCGTGAATACAATGAATTTTCATCTTTTTAGTTATTCTTATTTACTCTTTTTATTATTCACCCCCAGTTCTCCTTTTTTAATTTTTTTAAAAGTTTTAAATGTCAATGAATATGTTTCATACATGCAATGAATAGTTTTTATATATGTAATGAAACAATCTTCATAATATGTAGACATTTTAATGCTACGTTTGCTGTACTAAACATTGAAATAAAAATTCACAAATATTTTTTTAGTGGTTTTAAACAATATAATTTTTTTATTTTTTTTTTATTTTTTAACTTAAAAATATTTTACATATAAATGATAATACGTTTGAGCATATAAATTTAAAATTTAATATATAAAACTAGATTTATTTGTTTGTTTAATATAAATGTTTAATTTTTTTATATATTTTTTAATTCTTTAAAGAATTCATTTGCTTAAATATAAAAACCTTAAAAGAAAAATATAATAAAAATACGAAAAATTATAATACAAAGTAATGAATACAGCATGCAATAGTAATTTGCAAAAAAATCGTTAAATAATTTCTTTCATTCAATATAAAAACCTTAAGAAATTAAATAATTCGTTGGTTTGTTCGTTTGCTTTTTGTTGAGATAAAAAAAAACAAATTCAATAATGATTTAATAAATTTATGTAAAAATTAATCAATGATATGTTTAATATATGTTTGGTTGTGTGCCGTTTTGCATAAAAAGTTATTAAAAATATAATAATAAAAAACAAAAATTTACATTTAAACTTATATATTTGTTTTTAAAATATATTATTTTTATAACTACAGTCTTAAAATTTTTTATTATTGAAACTTTAAAAACTTTTTTTTTAACTAGCATCTACTCATTTTGTGTTGATTTTTTTTATTAAAAAAATTATTAATAATTAAAATATTTATTTAATAATAAAAAAACATATTTAAAATACTAAAAAAGATCATTTTTTCACTTTTAAAAACTATGCTGCTTTTGTAAAACTTAAAAAAAAAAATAAACTCTTTTAGAGCTAATTTTAGGTTAAACAAATGCTTAACAATTATTAATATTTTAAATAAAACTCTAATTTATTAAAGAGAGAGTCGCCTTTAAAAATGATAACATTTTCTATATTAACAAGAAATTCGGTTTTAGTTGTTGTAATATAAAGCAAACTGTCGATAACTGTCTCTTACTCTATCAGGCTCTGACTTAATGTGGATTTAGAGCAATAGCTTCTGTTTACCACATACATACACTTATTTTAACTCTCTTCTTCTCTCTCTTTCTCTCTAACAATTCATATAATTGTGATCATCGCCTCCTGCTGCCACTTCCTGTTCTTCCCTTTTCTCTTCCTCTAATTTAACAGCTGCTGCCTCTAAATTACTGCCCACATTTTGATAAACTTCCGCCTGGGTCTCTACACTAGCTACTTGTGCTTGAGCCAAGGGTGCCTGTTTGGGCTTAAAAGATGAACAATTTGGTGTTGCCTTTGTTAGCTTTCCATAGATGATATTGGATCTTTCATTCAATTTAATTGTCTGCAAAGTAACACCATTTTGATAATTGTGCTCTTGTTCCTGTTTAGCTTCCATAATGGTGTTCAAATAATTGTTGCTATTGGAGGAGGATAAATTCTGACTGTTATACACGGGTATATTAGAGGGAAACATTTGATAGTGTTCCGAGCTGGTGGGACTAGTGGGAGTGTTGAGTCTTGTACACGAAGACATGGGTGAGGGGAAAGTAATTTGATGTCTTTCATCGCCGGGTGTAGAATTGGGTGTGAAGATGGGTCTGGGTGGTGGGGGTACTAAATAGTTGTCCATCAATGATCCTGGTGAACCTAAACGACAACCAAAACGTCTTTCCTCATGATCTGAATGAGTGCCGGAATCACCCAACGAAGTGCCGCTACAATTGCTGCCCGTACTTAAACGTCCCGAAGAGGATGATGAAGAAACCGATTGTAAACTCAAAGAGCTTATGGGTCTAGCTGATGACTTGAAACTAGAGGAGGTGGTAATGGATGATTTGGTTTCATCTAACACACTATCCACACATGATTTTTCATGATGTAAATTGGAGGTGGACTTGTGTCTGGAGAATAATTTCTTAAACTTATCAAAGGGTGTATCTCTCTTCAGATGAGTTCTAACCTGATCCTGTATACGTTCATATTCTCTTCTCATCTGATCAAGTTGTTCTTGTTTCTCACGGAAACTTTGTTGTACATCATTACGATGTTTCCATTTCTCCACCAAAACCTCTACTTCACGTATTGATAAGACATTATTTTTGAAATCATGCATTATCTCGGCCAATTCATCATCAACATTGGATCTCGCCGAACTGGAGGCATCCGAGGCTGAACGTTTCAACGTGCCATAGGTGGGCTGGTGAGCCAAGCGTTGTGAGGAGCCCATGCGATTTAGACTCAGACGGGATTGGTGTAAATGTTCCTCTTCTACGGGACGATTGGAGGGTTGGAACAAATAGTTGCCATCATCGGTATTGATGGGTGATAAAGGTTGTGCTGTTTGCTGCTTGGGCAGTTGAGTTTGAGCTGGCGGCACCGGTACATTGGAAGGCTGCATAACATAATCATTATTCGCAGCAGTGCTGGTGCAATTCTCCAATACTTGTGAGCATTCCTGACTAAATTTATCTGTCTGATAAATGGGCGCATCGGTGACATCTTTACTAGCCTTATTTTGTTCCTTAGAGGCATAGTAGGGTGGTTCACTGATTCTCAATTCATTGCTGGTTATTTCGCCGGTGGTTATGACCTTATTACTATCGAAATTCTTGCAAACATCTGCCGAGGAACCCTGTAAATTCTCCTCTTCAGTTTCGACACTTATGTAGTTCAAATTGGACACGGCCAAAGTTTCGCCTTTGTTTTTGTTTTCAGGTGAATTCTCACGATCCGAACCACTAGACATTTCCATGTATTCAGCCTGCGTTTGACCCTCCACCATTTGACGATTTTTGGGAGATTTTGGGGATTTGGGTTGTTTCTGTTTGGGTGAAGTGGGGTGTGATTTAACTGCTTCTATGACAACTTTGTTGGCTGTTGATTTACCACTGCCTGTAGTATTGTGATTATTCTTCGATTCTCCACTTATGCCCTTGAAATAATGATACATGGTAGTTAGTTCATGGAATTCCGAAAAACTCATGATGTTGCGCGCCAACTTATGATGACCCTCCATATCGGCCAATTCGCTGGGTGTCTTACCAGCACAATTACGAATGCCACAGGCAGTATCACCACCCGGACACTCCATCAATTGCATGCACAAACGATTTAAGCCCCATCTGGCGGCGAAATGCAATAAGGTGGGATATTCTTCAGGGCTGGATTCTCTAAGGCTTAAGAATTGATTTTGTTTCTGTTCATAGGGTCCATTGAGTAGATGGAAATTGGGTGGCATATTCTTTTGGAAACACTGCAAAAGATGAACATCTAAATCTTCCTTTTCGGTAGGTCCAATACCTAAAGCATGACACATGAATTCTATGGGAGAATCTTCGGAGCGTAGCAGTTGTTCCAATTCGCGTAAACGTGATTCACATTTAATGGGTCGGGCTCCTAGGGATTTCTGATTCTTTTCCAAACGTATTTCAACCATAGTGGAAATTTCCATGCAGGATTCTAGTGGGGGAAGATGACAATAATAAAAGGAAAGGGGTTAATTTTGTTAGATATAGTTAGAGTTTATAAATTTAACAATTCTTAATCTATTAAAGAGATTCCGAATGCTTTTAGCTTTAATTCAACTATTCTCTTACCTGGTATAGCAAACTGCACCGTATAGGGATTACGACATTTGAAATTTCTTATCTCTATCAATTCCCCTGATTTTTCCACAACAATCTTTAGAACATCATCCTTTTCCAAGGGATCATTTAACATGGCCACTACTTTATTCTGGCCAATCTTTACTTTCTTGGGTAAAATGGTAAAACCATCCGAACATGAAGAGAAACTACGTGATATACCCGAACCCGAATCATGACAAACGGGACGTTGACACAAGGCACGACCCAATATATCTGTAGCTATACCCAAAATATTACTAATCTGAGCTTGATCATTATCGCGTATAACACAACGACGCCATCTTAAGTAATTGGGAAGAGCTAGAATTATAAATTTAGATTAAAAATAATATAATTTTGAAAGTAAGATCTTGAAGAAAAAAACTTACCAGTTTTATGAATTTCTTTAACTTTTTCTTCAGTAACATCGAGTAAAATGCCCAAAACCTTTTCAACTCTTACTATACTCAATAGCTGAGACATCAAAAGAGAGTGTGATAAAGCCAAAAGAGCGGGACATAAAATGATAATTTGCAAGGCAGTGTTTTGATATTTATAAGCGATCTCATCACTAAAGGGACCATCTTCGATTTTGATGTGCAAAAAGCTAAAAGAAAAGTGAAAAATAAATTTATGAAAAACATAAATAAGTTGCTTATGATCTTGGTCTTCGCTGAGTTTAAGACCTGATTTTTTTTTTTTTTTTTTTTTTTTTTATAAAAAGTTAAACTTACTTGAAAGGTTTGCGTCCACGTTGTTTGGTTATTTTATCGAAATGATTTTTTAGAAAATTTGCCCTTAGTATTGCTCTTTCACTGTGTTTGGCTGTCACTATTAGAATATCATCCATGTTGTAAGAACCTGTAGAGCTGGTCATGCTGTTGCTCATGGTGCCACAGTTGTCTAAAAAATAAATTACATATTTTAAAAATGTTTAAATTAAAGTCGATTTTTTATATATTTTTTTTCCAAATTTTGTTATTAGGTAAATTTAGAAATACACACACACACAACAAAACACTCTTTCTTTCTCACACTCCCATGGTATGGTGATATTTTAGATAAATATTTTGATAAGAATTTATGTTTTAGGATTTTTATTTTTCCGATTTTGATTTTGTGGTGGCAGTGTCAAAGTGTGTTGTTTGCATAGGTTTTGTTGTTGTTGTTGTTTTGTGTCCCCGGTTAGAGAATGGCAAACAAAAATAACATACACATAAGTTTTTGTTGTTTATATATTTGTTTTGATGATTTCTTACATGAATCTAAAATCTTGGTGGGAAGCAGAAATGTCAACAAAATGTGAAAAAAACGCGATAAGAAAATTTTAAACTGCAGTTTATGTTTTTTTTATTTGTTATTTTCCAGCAGTTTAAAAAAGAAAAATGTTTTAATATATTTTTGCAGTTGTGCGTAGTCGGTGTTCTTGTATTTTTTTTTCCCCAAAATGTCACTTGCCACCCGTTTTTTTCTTAAAAGCCTACAAATGTTGTCTTTTACATATTTTTTTTTTATTTTTCCAGACATTAGTCTGTAAGTAGTCAGACTTTATCTCTCCTTTTTTGAAAAAAGGGTCAAATTTTATTTTTTTTTTTTTAATATTAAATAAAGAGGGAGTGTCTTTTCTTTTTATTTAATTTGTTTCTGCTTTGTTGCAATTATTATATATTTTTTTTTCTTATTTAAAGCATATGCTGCTGTTACTCCCTAAGTTCCTTGATTTTTTTGTAATATTTTTAGTATTTTATAAAAATTTTTACTGCCTGTTGCAAAGGCTTATTATGCCAGACAGCTGACAAAATTCATCTAAAAACAGCCCGTTTTTTTTGATGGCTTTTTTATGAGCCATACAAAATTGGAGTAGACAAATTATGAGGAATTTTGTAAAAATATTAAAAAAAAGTTATATATAAAAACATATTTTAATTTGTTTTCTATTTTTTTTTTTACAAAATTTCTTGGAAATTAGTATTTTTAATAGTTTTTTTTTTTGGTGCCCAATATTTTTCTTCAGATTTTTTATTATAAAATACTTTACAAAAAAAATTATAAAATTTTCAAATAAATAACAGTTTTTAAAAAGTAACTAATCCCCTTATCATTAGACACTGAAAACTTTATATTTTTTGGTTAATCAAAATGTAGACTACAACAAGGCAAAGATATCGCTCTTGTCTAGAAAAATAATCTGGTTTTATAATATAAAAGACAAAAACAACATGAAACAGACTACTCTCTAGATTACTAGGGGAGAGTAAAAGACAATTATCTCAAAACTTGATTAGCAGTATCAGCAACGAAATTTACAACTTTTGAATAGCAAAATTAGCACTTTATAAGTCTTATAAAAAACACTAACTACTCTTTAGTTTACTAAGAGACAGTAAGTGAAAACTGGCCTAACTTTAAGTGAGTAAGGAATACGAATTTCCAGGAGATAAAGTTGACTTTGCAATTACATTTGCTAAGCAAAATAAACAGTTTATAATCTAAAAAATAACAAAAATTAACTAACTACACTCTAGTTTACTGGAGGGACAGAAAGTGACAATTGATCCAATACTAAGTAGATTGGAAGGTGAACTACTTACAAAAGATTAAAGTTAACACTGTAATAGATCATTATTGATGAATAAATTCCAAAAGCATATAAAAAATGTTATACTGATTACTACCTAGTTTACTGGGGAACAGTAAGTGACAACTAAGCTAAGTTAATAGGATTGAAAACTTTTAACCTATAAGTTTGAATGGACAATAGATGAGCAAAATGATCACTTTCTAAAATAACATTAAAATTACGTTAAACTGACTACTCTTTAGTTTACTAAGAGACAGTAAGTGACAATTACCTTAATGTTAAGACAAATCGAAAGCAAACTTTTTTTTGCTTTTTAATAGTTGAATTTTCATAAATAAAATAATGTAAAATGCAAGAAACCTATTTAAACTGACTACTCTTTAGCTTACTAAGAGACAGCAAAAGGAAATTAACCTAACTTTACATTAATTGAAATGTAGACTACAAGGGTTAAAGTTGACTCTGCTATACAACAATTTCAGTGAGAAAAATAATTACTTTCTAATGTTAATTATAAAACACTTTAAACTGATTACACTTTAGTTTACTAGGAGATCAGCCAGTGACAATGGACTTAATTTTGAACATTAGTATTTAATTTAAATGGTTTTTTGTTGAACAGAAATATTTTTTTTTAATATTTTACACTTTTGTTTAAATGTTTTAATTTTTCTTATTTCTTAATATTCCATAAATTACCTTTGCATAAAAATACATTTAATTTTAAATAAATACGTTTACGAAAATCTCTTCATAATCCAGTTTATATCGAGAGTAAATTACACAAAACGCTTTAGCACTGATTTAATAAATTTTACATTTAAATCCTTTTTTATGGTTAAACTTTTTTTCAAATGTTTACAATAAAATACCATAAATTTAGTCACGTTTTAAACATTTAATTTAAATTAAAGAAACACACAAAAACTATTGCATTTTGTTATTGTTGTTGTTGTTTTGAAAACGTAACAAACTGTTGACACTGATTAAAAAGTAAATTTATTTAACAATTTGTGTGAAAAAAATCAAAGCATACACGAAAAACACAACTAAAAAGATTTTGTTGATGATGCTACTGCTGTTGACGCTATGACAGAGGTTTGTTGTGTGATGTTATCGCGGGGCCCAGCGCACAATTACTGAATGCCTGCATCTAGACACAAATGTTGAACTTTTTGACACCCACCAAACAAAAAACTATACATACATGTATAGAGAAAAAAATAAAAGAAATCGAATAAAAGACACAGGGACAGTCAAACAAACAGATATTCAAACAGTAGCTAAAGATATTTTTTTTTAAAGATGCAGCCAGCAAAATATACAAGAAAAAAATCTAGAATTTTTTTTGCTTTATTTTGACAGTTTGTTTGTTTAATGTGAAAATGAAAGAAGGAAAGATTAAAAAGGAAAATCAAAAAAAAAATATATAAAATTTTTTTTAAACAAATTGTTGCTATTTTTTTCTGCAAAAAAACTAAATATTTCCTGTTTCAAAAGATTCTTACTCAAAATCCTTTAAAACTTTTAATGTTCATAAAGGGTTAATTTAGTTTCCTGTTTACTTTTAGCAATAAGGATCCCTTTCCCCTTTTTTTCTCTCTAAACAAATTAAATTGATATATTTTATTTAGTAATTTACTCTAGCCAGACATCAGCAGACAGACAGACAGACAGACAGACTTTGAAAAAAAACATAGTCTGCTTACAAAGACAAGGCCAGCTTTAAAAAAAAAAAAATAACATAAAATTTAAATTTAATTTTTGCAATTTTAAATTTTTTCTCATTTTTTTTCATGAAACATCTGTTAAGTGTTATAGACAGATTTGTGTCTATATATTAAATGAATACAAAACAAAACCAACAAAAAACATTTTTTATATTGCGGCATTTTAAGACTAAGTAGCAAATTCCCCCTGGTCCCGGTTTAATTTTTGTTGTCTCTTTTCTTTTATAAAATTACAAATAATCATTTAGCACAATTGTATTTGGTATTGTCGTTTGAAGTCAAGTGTTTGAAGAAAACTAAATAAATATTGACAAGAAATTGAAGAATTGTTTATACCCTAAAGAACTTGAAACAACAAAGAACCTCTAAAGACTTCTTACAGTTGTATAGTACCTCTATTAAACTGTAAGACTTTAAGGTTTATTTTTTAGTTAAAGGAAAAATTGCTTAAAATATCAAAGAATTTTTGACATGTCAAATGATCCTATATAGATTACACGGGTATAGACGAGTAGCTAGTGAAAAGTACTTTTCGCCTGCAACTGGTTCGTACTACAAATAGTGAAAGTTCACACAGCATTAGACTGATTTCGATGGCACAAATAACGACTTTTTTAAGTGAAATTAAAAAAATTTTGAACTGATTACCCTATAGATTACTAAGGGACAATTTATTCCCAATGTTAGTTTTTTAATTATGTAATCTTTAATTTCTTTACTTTCGAGTTGCATAATTAATACTTTATAAAGCTCCTTTAAAAAACTTTCCAAACTGACTACTCTCTAGTTTACTAAGCGACAGAAAGTGGTAATTGACCTAATACTAACTGATTAGGAATGCGTACTTATAAGTAATAAAGTTTACTCTGCAAAATATTACTTTTGCCAAGCAAAATCAGCTGTTTCTAAAGTTAAATATGAAAATAATTTTCACTAATTACCCTCTAGATTACTTAGGAACACTCTGACCACACACTGACCATTGAAACTAACAATAGATCAGTTGAAATGAAGACTACATAAAAGGTTTCAAGTTGAACCTACCATAGTTAAATTTATTAAGCAAAATAATCAGGTTTTAATGTATAACCTAATAAACAGTTTAAACTGATTACACTTTAGATTACCTGGGGACAGTAAGTGATAATTGGGTCATAATTAGATAAGTTAGTCTTAATATAAAGTATATTCTTTAGATTACTTAGGGACAGTAAGTGGCAATAACCCTAGTCTATTTTAGTTGGAATTTGACCAGTTAAAACAACTTTAAATTGACTACATTATAGATTACCTGGGAACACTTGACTCTACAATACAACATATTTAAGGAGCATAAACAAATTTAAACAAATTGTTAAGAAATTCCATAGATATTTGAATTTACAAAAATTTGATAAATTATGAAAAATAACTTTCTAGAAATAAGTGGTAAATTATAGATAATAACTTTCTAGAAATAAGTGGTCCCCTTATTTAAGTTCTTACTTTAAATTGTTTGCTTTGTTTTTCTCTAAAAAAACTACTGATATTGTTTTGAGTACACATGATTCTTTTAAATAAAATTTAATTTCTTTGCTATATATTATATATATTTTTTTTTTAGAAATACTGATCTCGTGATTTTATTTTTATAAATAAAAAAATTGCTGATGACAACTAAACCTGTCTGTCAATTGCCAATTTTGATTAAATGAAATTTTTGCAAATACAAAAACAATTTAAACAATTTTAGAAAAAAAAAACTTAAATTTCTTAAACAGATGTTTTTTTCTTTGAATAGATATATGCCATTCTTACCCATATCCAAATATTCAGTTTCATCAATTGTTCGATTGAATATTAGACATTGTTTTAGTAAACAGATTTTTGGTTTACGTAACGACATTTTGTTTAAATTTTTTAATTATTTATTTTAAAAATAAACTTTTCTTTAGTTTTAAATGTTTTTTGTTTATTTCTATATTTAATTTTTCCGTACATGTCTCTCTCTTTAGTCGAGTTTAAATGCTAGTTTATAACTAAAATCTAGTTAAATTTATTTTTTGCTTAATAGTTGATTTCTTTTTTTTTAGTATTATTATTATTTTAATTAGACTTTATGTCATTTAATCTAAGTTTAGGCTTAGTTATGATTATGATTTCTTTTTTTCAGTCTATCTGTCTGTCTCTCAGTTCATTGATGTCATGTGTGGTTTTTCACTTAATTATAGTCGAGACCAAATTATTGTTTGAAAATTGTATAGAATTTCAGTTTTTTTTTATATATAATTTTATAAATGTTATTTAGTTAAAGCTTGTGTTGTTTTGTTTAATTGTTTGTGTAAATTAAGATTTTAATTAATCAATTAATTACTAGAGTTTAACAACAACAACAAGAACAATAGAGCTTATATTACTAACTGTGATTTAGCAAATGATATGTTTGCCATGATTTAAACAGAATTGTTTTTAAATAAATATTGGACCTAATTGCCTCTATATAGATTACCAAGTTACAGTCTAGTAGCTAGTGAAAAGTGATATTCGCTTGCAAATGTTCTCTACTGTAAATTGATAGAGCTCACAATGTATGAAACTGACTTTTTTTTTGGTAAAAATAACTAATTTTTAAAGTTAAAGTTAAATCTAAGCAATATGAATTGTTTACCCTTTAGATTACTAAGGGATACAAGGTAACAATTAATTTAATGCATTTTTTTGAAGTTAACAACAAAGGGATGAAATTGATTCTTTAACATATCACTTTTGACAAGCAAAATTAACACTTTATAAAGTCCCTTAAGAAATAAATTTCACACTGACTACTCCTTAGTATACTGAGAGACAGTATGGGGCAATTGACCTAACACTAGGTGAGTAGAAATGCGGACTCCCAGGTATTAAAGTTGACACTGCATAGATTACTTTTGTTAAGCAAAATCAGCAATTTCTAAAGGGAAATATGTAAATTATTTTCACTAACTACCCTTTACATTACTTAGGAACACTAAGTGACAATTGCTACTAACAATAGATTAATTGAAATGATGAATGTTAAAGTAGACCGTACAAGAGCTAACTTTTGCTAAAAAAAATACACAGTTTTTTAAGCGCAAAATTAAAACGAGTTTACACTGACTAACCTCTAGATTACTGGGGAACAGTAAAAGGCAAATGCTGCATAAGTGGATATTAAGAAGACATAAGGTAAATCGAGTTAAAACTGAATAATTGCTTATTAGGATTTGCCAGTTTTAGTATGGCAATGCCCTCTTTAAAATTCTAATTGGATTCCCGAAAACATTAATGAATCAAGAAGAGAGAGGGAGAGAGCGTGTGTGTGTGTGTGTGTATGAGAGAGTATAATAGTGAGATGAAAGACTTAGATTAAGTATTTAGTTATTAATAAACTGTAATTATGATCCTTTAGATTCCTGTTAATAAGCAAATTAGACTATGTTTTTTTCTTGTTTTTCAATTTATTTTTATAAAAAAAATTCTCATGAAAACTAAAGTATTATTATCATAAGTGATGATACTGATGATGATGATGATAACTGACCTAAAAACAAAAAATTTAATTTTATTTAAATTTATGTTTGAATTTATTTAACAATCACGCTACATTTGCTAAACTCACACCAGTTATATTATAGTTAGTTAAAGTGTTTTAGTTTCTAAACTAAATTTAATATTTAATAATTTAATAAAAATCATATTTTCACTTGTTAGTGTGTAAAGAAGTGAATGTATAAATTTCACTGCTCTCTCCACTCGCATGAATAATGTTTAAGGTGTAAATTTGTAAAAATGTTCATTGCAAATTATTAGGGGTATTCCAGGGATTTAAAAAATGATTTTAATTTATAAAAACAAAAACAAGAAAAAGGATACATTTTAAACTTCTGAACATACAAATTATGAAAAAAAAATTTATCATAATTTTATCATAAGGTCTGAACTATGTGAGCTGCTTATGAGCCGATTTTGATAGTTTTCAATGGAAAACTCTTGGACTAATAAATTGTTTTAAGATTTAGGTCTGTAACATAAAGATCTTCGGAAAGTTAATTTCACATAATATTCGACCCAGAAAGTCGACATTTTCTCTTTATCAAGGGAAAAAACTTAAATTTAAAAGAAATGATTAAAATTGTGTTTAATTAAAAATTGTGTTAAATACCTAAAAATTAAATAGAAATTTGCAACTAAAGCTTTTTCCCTAAATTAAACGTTTCGTTAAAATTTCTAGCAAAAAAAAAAACCTAAAGAATTTTTTTGTTAAATAAAAACTCAAGTTAAATGCAACAGGAAATAGCTTATTTATAAAGAATGAAATAAAAATTATTACAACTTTTAGTTGTAATAAAACTTTATAAACAACATCGTCATCATCAACATCAGAAACAACATCAAAATCATCATCGTCAGCAGCATCATTAAGCACATAATGTATAAATTATGAGAGCACTAACAGATATTCTAAGAAAACTACAATAAAAGCGACAAGCGTAAAACAACAAAAAATTAAAACAAATTTATTCATAATTCTTCTAATAAAGAAACAAAATTTGTTAAAAATTTCTACTTTGTGTTTCATAATTGTGGCCTTAAAGCTTTCATTGTGTTTTTTCCCTAAACAAAAGTAAATATTTTAGCTTTCTGGGAGTAATATTCATAGACTCTGACTTGTGTTGTCTAAACAGTAGCAACAGTGGAATTTCTAATTTATATAGTACTCATTCCATGGACTAGACAAAAAAAAAAAAAAAAAAAAAAAAAAAAACAGCGGCCAATTATAATAAATCTAACATTAATGCTACTCATACTTTGACTGCTAGCGACTACTAGGATGATTATAATAATGATTATTGGAACTCATAAAAAAACTATTTTGTGTTTTTGTTTTTCATACTCCTCCACAGCAGATGTGTTAAATTATGAAAAGTATTTTGTTTGAAAACTTTATTTTCTCTCTAGGTTTTTTTTTTTAACAGAAAATGTGGAATAGAAATATTTATGTGTTGGTTTACATTTTAAGTTGAAATTTATGTTTTAGAACGTTAAATAAAGTGGTGATGGATATTTTTTGGGGGGTGGTGGTGAATTTAACACATTTATTTAGGTGTAAAATTTCTAAGGCGAAGGAAAGCTTTTACTAAATTTTGTAAATAACATAAATTAGTTTAAAAATTATAAATGTTTTAATTAAATCATTTAAATGTTTAAGGTATTAGTGAAGTTAATGTTTTTTTTAAAGATTCTTAGAGAAATAAAGTTTATTTATAAAGCTTTTTTAGAAATAAAATTTTATTAAAGAGCTTTTATTTTAAAAAAAGCTTTTTAATGGATTATAATTAAACACAGCTCACTTAAGGGGCTTAATTAAAAATAACTTTGCCTAAAAGTCTTATTTTTAAGAAAGCTTTAATTTTTCAGTACAAAATATTAAAAAAGCTTGAGTTTGAAAATATTTATGGTTTTTGTTAAAACTTTACTTATTAAACGCTATAATTTAGTGTTATTTTATTAACCCATTAAATAAAGTTTTTATAAAAGCTTTATGAAAAAGCTTTTCAATATAAAATATTTAAAAAGCTTTAGTTTGAAAATATTTATGGTTTTTGTTAATCTTTTTTATTAAACGCTTTAATATAGTGACATTTTATTAACCCATTAAATAAAGTTTTTAAAAAGCTCTATCATAAAGCTTTATTATTTTAAAGTAAGATCTGATCTTTAAAGAATGTTTGTAAAAGAAATCTTAATTTTGTGAAATTTCTATTGAAAAGCTAAAAATTTCTAAAAAAAATATTGAATTTCACACACAAATTTATAATTCTCATAGATTCTTTTTTTTTTTTTTGTCACTCCCAAACGACAAGTTCTAAGAAAATTTAAACTATAACACCTATATTACAAGTTTAGCATATTAACGAGTGGTGTTAATTTAAGTTTTTAAACAAATTCTATAAAAAGTTTTTATTAAAAAAATTGTTCTACTTCTATGATTTGTATTGGATTTAGAAAACATTATTTAAGTATTCTATATTTGTTTCATATACAATACAAAATGTGGTTGCATTTACATGTCAGTTGCTGCATGCAACAACCATATACCACCACTTGTTTTGTAAAATTACAAATGCTGGGACTTACTATGCATGTGTGTCTTTCAAATGTCTGACTGCTGTTGGCAGTGTAAGTTGGCGGTTTAGTGGTTGATGTTTTTCTTTTTTTTTTACTTTTTCGGTTGCATGTTCTTGAGCTCTTATGTGTCTGTCTGTCTGTTGGTTAGTCTGAAACGCGTACGAGTGTAACAATTCAATTAAAAAAAAAAGAGTTTGATTTTATTTTTAAGGTTTAATAGACTTGTCTTAATTTTAATGACTTTTCAATTGTTTATTATGTAAATTGTTGTAAAGTGGTGGTGTTTTCTTTTGTATTTTTTTGGAAAAAACCGACATTGTTTTCTTTTTCGATGGTAATGATTGTTTAATGAATAATTAAATTGAGTAGTTGGGGGAAAATAAATGGAAATTTGTGTTTCCTTTAGAATTGTAACAATTAAGGAATTACAATTTTTATGAAGCAGCCATATTTTTCTAGCAGCTATTGAAATTTCTTTCAGATTGTTAATTTAAGGTTTAAGTTTTTATTTATATTTAATAGACAACATGGCTGCTACTTAACAAATTTCCAAAAGTTATGACCTTTTGAATCTTGGCAAATCTTTAATATTCCGAAATCTAATCTAGTCTAAAGACTATTTTGAAGTCTGTTCTATAGTGTTTATAAAGTCTTGTTTACAGTCAAGTCATAGTATAGTCTATAATGTAGTCTATATTCAAGTCTAGTCCATAGTCTAGTCTATAGTCTAGTCTATAGTCTAGTCTATAGTATATTCTATACTCTAGTCTATAGACTAGTCCATAGTTTATTCTATACCCTATTTTATAGTCAAATTTATAGTCTTGTCTATAGTCTTACCTATAGTCTTACCTATAGTATTATCTATAGTCTCGTCTATAGTCTTGTCTATAGTCTTACCTATAGTCTTATCTATGGTCTTGTCTATGGTCTTGTCTATAGTCTAGTCAATAGTCTCTAGTCTAGTCTATTGTCTAGTCTATTGTCTAGTCCATTGTCTAGTCTATTGTCTAGTCTATTGTCTAGTCTATTGTCTAGTCTATTGTCTAGTCTATTGTCTAGTCTATTGTCTAGTCTATTGTCTAGTCTATTGTCTAGTCTATTGTCTAGTCTATTGTCTAGTCTATTGTCTAGCCTATTGTCTAGTCTATTGTCTAGACTATTGTCTAGTCTATTGTCTAGTCTATTGTCTAGTCTATTGTCTAGTTTATTGTCTAGTCTATAGTCTAATCTATAGTCTAGTCTATAGTCTAATCTATAGTCTAGTCTATAATCTAGTTTACAGTCTAGTCTATAGTCTAGTTTATAGTCTAGTCTATAGTCTAGTCTATAGTCTAGTCTATAGTCTAGTCTATAGTCTAGTCTATAGTCTAGTCTATAGTCTAGTCTATAGTCTAGTCTATAGTCTAGTCTATAGTCTAGTCTATAGTCTAGTCCATAGTCTAGTCTATAGTCTAGTCTATAGTCTAGTTTATAGTCTAGTCTATAGTCTAGTTTATAGTCTAGTCTATAGGTTAGTCTATAGTCTAGTCTATAGTCTAGTCTATAGTCTAGTCTATAGTCTAGTCTAGTCTATAGTCTAGTCTATAGTCTAGTCTATAGTCTAGTCTATAGTCTAGTCTATAGTCTAGTCTATAGTCTAGTCTATAGTCTAGTCTATAGTCTAGTCTATAGTCTAGTCTATAGTCTAGTCTATAGTCTAGTCTATAGTCTAGTCTATAGTCTAGTCTATAGTCTAGTCTATAGTCTAGTCTATAGTCTAGTCTATAGTCTAGTCTATAGTCTAGTCTATAGTCTAGTCTATAGTCTAGTCTATAGTCTAGTCTATAGTTTAGTCTATAGTCTAGTCTATAGTCAAGTCTATAGTATAGTCTACAGTCTAGTCTATAGTCTAGTCTATAGTTTAGTCTATAGTCTAGTCTATAGTCTAGTCTATAGTCTAGGTTATAGTCTAGTCTATAGTCTAGTCTATAGTCTAGTCTATAGTCTATTCTATAGTTCACTATAGAGTATTGTCAATAGTCTTATCTATAGTTTGGTCTATAGTCTAGCCTATAGTCTATAGTGTAGTCTATAGTCTAGTCCATAGTCCAGTCTATAGTCTATCAGTAGTCTAATCTATAGTTTATTCTATAGTATATTCTGTTGTCTAGCCTATAGTCTAGCCTGTACTCTATTTTATAGTCTAGTCTATAGTTTAGTCTAATTATTTTTACCACTAACAACAAATCAAAATTTAACCAAATATTCAAGCAATTTTAACCAATTCTTTTTAGTACAATAACAACAACCAAAAACTTTACAAAACAGGAAATGATAATTATTCATATACGCCTCAGTGCGACAGTTTAAACACCCTAAGAAATTTCTAGAAAAAAAAACACATAAAAATCACTCAAAAACAAAATTCTTAAAAAAATCACACTTTAATATTAAACCCTTCAATGAAACACATTTAAAAACTTTGTTTTTTATTTATGCCCTGTATTTATAATCTGAAAGTGACAAAATATTTTCTAACCAAAAAAATACTCAATGACTGATTGAGTTATCTATCACACAGCCCCCCTCAGCAAGATTTACCTTAAAAGTTTTTAAATTGATTTTATGTATTTGAAAGCAAAAAATCATAGCGTCTTTTTTTAGGCTATTAAGGAAAAATAGCTACTTTAGATTGATTTATAAAGTTTGTTGTAGTTTTTAGATTTAGCTATTTAATATTGGAAATTATTTAGAAAATGTTGTTTTGTTTGTCACATAAATGTCTTCATAAATTTCAAAATGATAGACAGACGGACTGTAGATGAGGAGTTGTTTTTTGAGTGTATAATAAATTTAGCCTGCAACTGCATTTAAAATAAAATTTATGTTTATGTTTTTTAACATAAATTTTTAATGCGGAAATATTTTTAGTTTTGAAAAAATAAAAAAATTGGGGAAAAATTAAACACATGGTAGTTTACAAAATAAAATTTTAATTTGCAACATTTTGAATTTTTTCCAAGAATCTTGTTATTTTTTGTTATTTAATTATTTAAATTAATCTTATTGAGTATTTATATCTTAAAATATTTACTACCTGCTTTTAAAAATATTCAAAAAATTTTATATGTTTTTAAAACTCTTGAGTGTCAGGAGAAAAAACGACCACACTTGGCTCAACATCTGTTAGAGATTTTTATGTTTTTTTGTTATGAAAAACAAAACACTTGAAGAACTCGGAAAACCCATAAATTTAAAGTGTCTAAAAGTAATTGATACTTTTTTTTTAAAAAGGTACTTTTATTTCAAAATAAGTAAGAAATGCAACTGTTTGGTACTAATAAATTTTATTTATTGTATTTGGAAACAATAAATCTGAAATTTAATAGAAACATTATTTCTTAATACATAAAAGCTCATCTATAAAGCTTTTTTAATCGTATTTTAATTCTAAAGCTTTTTTTTAAGCTTTACACCTTTTATATAATTTCAATTTTATTTAAACTGTAATATTTGGTAAATAGTTAAAGGTTAATTAAATATTGAAGCTTTTTTAATCGTATTTCAATTCTAAAACTTTTTTAAGCTTTAACATTAAGCCATCCTTTAAATATAATTTCAGTTTTATTTAATATTTAGTAAATAGCTAAAGCTTTATTAAATTTTGAAGCTTTTTTAAGTTGTTAAGCTTAAGTAGTTTAGCTTTAAAGTTTGTTTAAAGGTATACATGCTTACCTCACTTTAGAAAGCTTTTTAATCGTATTTCAATTCTAAAACTTTTTTAAGCTTTAACATTAAGTCAACCTTTAAATATAATTTCAGTTTGATTTAATATTTAGTAAATAGCTAAAGCTTTATTAAATTTTGAAGCTTTTTTAAGTTGTTAAGCTCAAGTGGACTACCTTTAAAGTTTGTTTAAAGCTATACATGCTTACCTCACTTTTAAGCTACTAAACTTTAAAGCTTGTTTTAAGATAAAAGCTCTGGACATTAGGCTTTATAATTAGAATTCTTGTATGAAGTTTGTAGTTAAGCTCTGAAGCTTGTTTATGATCTATTCAGACATAGGTGGGCTAAAAGCTTTAAAACTTTAATAATAAAATTTAAAACAAAAAATGTATAAAAATTAACAAACTTATAGGAAGTTTATTGTTACTTTGACAATTTCATATTATACTCCTTCTTCTCCTCACACTCTTCCACTTTGCATTCTCCCCCCAAACGAGCCACATAAAGAAAGAAAAAACTTCATAGACATTTACAAAAGCATAATATAAACAAAACATTTGTTTAACATTTACCATATACAAAAACATAAATGTCAAAAGAACACAAAAACAACAAGATATAAAAAAAAAACTTTACAAAATATCAAAAGATATACAAAAAGACAACAACAATAACAACAAAACCCTTAAAACAAGAAAATGTTGAAAAATGATTGACAAAAATATGGATGATGTATATTTTAATATTTATTTCTTTTTATTATAACACAGACAGACCGCCCAGAAAGAAGACAATAATAAAACGCAAAATATAAAAAGCAACTACAATTTTTTTTATTTCCGTTGCTAATGGGTTGGCAACTCTTTGTATGAAAAACAAAATGATCAAAAATATTATTTATCTTTCATTAACTACTACTACAGCAAACATATAAAATAAATGAGAAAAAAAACAATTGTTTTAAAAAATTTAAAACCAACAACTAACTAAACTTAAACATAAGAGTGAGTGTAATTTTGTAATTTTAGTATTATGAAATTGAAAAAAAAAATTGAAATAAACCTTCAGCATAAATTTGAATAAATTGCGTTTTACCATGTATATGTATATGAACAATTTCCGGTGCGTTACTATTAGACACATACACAATTGTAACTGCAAACATATAGACAGACACAAAATACATAAGTTCTATAACTGGCTGTCTTCCTCTGACCCTGTGCCTGACTAACGCTCCTTCATTTTAACATGTGTGTAGTGGAAAATACTATAATTTTTTTTAATATCTGTTGGTGGAAACCAACCAAAAACAGAAATAATTTTATAAAATAATATATGAGATTGAGTACTTGTTTCTAAACTAATCCCTTAACACGTACAATTTTTTGTTTCTTAATTTCAAATTCTAAATGCCAGGAAATTTTAAATAGTTTTTTTTTTCATTTTGGCTTTAGCACGTACCTTTAGAAATGAGAAAATATTGAACATCTGTTTGAAACTGAAAATGTTTTTAGTGGGGGATAAGTTGTTTTTTTTTAAATGTTTGTTTTCGAAAAGTCTCCCCTTTTTTATTTTGCCTTAAGTTAGTTTTTTTAGATTTTATTATAATTAAAGTCTTAAGCGTAGCTTGATGTCTAGACATGATTATTTTTAGTTTAGTTTTGTTATATTTTTAATATATTTTTTTATTTTTTATATTTTTAGTTTTACTTCTAACGTGGAGAAGGGCTAGTAAAATGTTTCATTTTGGGGTAAGTTTTCTTTTTCGTTTAAAGAGTTTAATTACTATATTATATATTGTTATTAAAATATGAGAAAAATAAAGACAATCCATCAAATTCGCAAATTTTTCTTTGTAATTTTATACAAATACACAATAAATTAAAACCACAAAAGTATACGTTTTTGTATATTCTGGTTTCTCATTAGATTCTAAAACGATCTAGCCATGTCCATCTGTCTGTACGAAAATGCTAGGGCGCTGACACTTCCCACAAATATTTTGCTCTTCTGAAAATTGTTTATATCCTATACAACTATAGTGGGGAGGGTATTATGCGTTTGTGCTGATGTTTGTAAAACCCAAAAATATTGGTCCTGAACACACCTTAAAGTATACCACTTTCTGAGTCGATTTAGCGATGTCCGTCTGTGTGTCCATGTAAATCTTTGCGCATTATAGGTCGCAATTTTGATGAAATTTGACTCATACTCTTCTTTTGACCTAAGGACGACGCCTAATGAAAATAGTTAAAATCGCACCATTATTTCGCCTAGCCCCCATACAACCATACCCCCCGAATAGGGCTTTTAAGCGCATAATTATGTTAAATGTTCTTGAATAACTTCAAAAATCAGCAAAACTTAGTTTTAAATAAGTCTTAATGTTACTGCTGATTTTCGTAATGATTGGGCTTCATTTGACTCTATCCTCCATATAAAGTCCCTTTCAGAAAATGACTGGATGGTAAAAATTCACTTATAAACACTAATATCATCGTGATGATATTCTGCATAAATAACTAATATTGGCGTAAATCCCTCTATCAAAATTTATAAGGATAGGACCATATTAACCCCCTGCCCCATTTAAACCCTGTTCGTTCAGACAGTTGATTTTCATTCTGCAAAAATGCATTTTGCGATTTTTGTTTGGAAATATTTTTTATTATTTTTTGAACAAATCTATAATTTTTGGAAAATTATTAAATTTTGTGGAGAAATTAAAAAAATACATATTGAAATTTTTGGTAATTCCTTAAAGTTTTTGTTAGCTGCATCAGAGGTCTTTTATTCTGCAAAAACATATTTGGCGAATTTTGTTTAAAAGTATTTTTTATAAATTTTTAAAAAAATTTCTTAACTTTTGTATTCCAAAGTAAAAAGTTGCAAACTTTTTTAGGGGAATTTTTAAAAAAAAAACATTTTAAAATTTTTGGGAAATTTTTAAAATTTTTGTTAGTTTTAGTGATGGTCTTTCATTTTGCAGAAAAACATTTTTCAAATTTAATTTAAAATTATTTTTTATAAGTTTTAAAAAAAATTCGATAATTTTTGTATTCCAAAGTAAAAAGTTGAAAACTTGTGTAATTTTGGTAGAAATTTAATAAAATACATATTGAATTTTTTTGGCAGTTGTTAAAGTTTTTGTTAGTTCT
The DNA here is from genome assembly GCF_015586225.1 of Lucilia sericata. Taxonomy (NCBI): domain Eukaryota; kingdom Metazoa; phylum Arthropoda; class Insecta; order Diptera; family Calliphoridae; genus Lucilia; species Lucilia sericata. Next base: position 13,734 of record NW_023995148.1, on the reverse strand, counting down.
GCCTGTTGTCTTTCATTTTATAAAAAAATTTTGCGATTTTAGTTTAAAAATATTTGTTATTAATTTGAAAAAAAAAAAATTCTTAACTTTTGTATTCCAAAGTAAAATTTGTGTAATTTTGGGGGAATTTAAAAAAAATACAAATTAAAATTTTTGTGATATTTTAAAGGTTTTTGTTGGTATTGATTGTTGTCTTTCATTTTATAAAAAAATATTTTGCAATTTTAGTTTCAAAATATTTTTTTTTTTAGAAATTATTTAAAAAAATTCAATAATTTTTGAATTGCAAAGAAAAAGTTGGAAAATTGTTCAAATTGCTAAAAAATTATTATTGATTGTTTTTTATTTAAATTTATAATAATTTTGATTTAAATAATATTTTTTAATTTTTTTTTTTTTATAAATTTTTAATTTTTTCACTCACCACAACAGAATGTATCCAATTCAATATCATCCATTTTCAAAACCATATTTAGTTTTTTTTTTTTTAACACTAAACACTAGTTGAAATGAATTTTTTAGTTTTTTTTTAAATTAATGCTTATTAAAGCAAAAAAATTTAATTTTAATAAAAAAACACTTGAGTTTATAAATTTTTTAAACACTATATTAAATGTTTAAATTAAATTTTTTAATAATTAGCAAGAAAAAAACTCGTTAAACTAAACAGTTACATTTTTAAAAAAATTTCGTTTAAAAACAATTTTCTTAATTATTATTTTCTTTTAAAATTATTTTTAATAAAGCGCAGGCGTAGAGTTAACTTTTTATTTATTATAATTATTTAAATTATTATTTTCTTTTTTTTTGTTTTAAAAGACCTTCAAATTTAATAAGACAAAAAACTACTCCCTACAAATAAACGCACACAACTGTTCAATTAACAATCCTGTTTAGTTCTGTGGTCAATACAATTGAAAAACTTCACAAAAACTTCTAATACACAAAACTTACAACAACTACACGCACACATACATTTATGCTCTTTTAACACTCATACTTAAACACAAAGATTGCATACATCTCAAAGAGAAGTTTTTTTTAAAGAAATGAAAATAATAAATATCAACAAGAGTTTAAATGAGCGGGAGTATATTATTTAAAGATTGAGTAGAGAAAACAAAAAGAAAATAAATATTATTTTTAATAAATAAAATTATATTTTTTTGCTTGTTGTTGTTGTTTAGAGCATAATTTTTAATAAATTTGTTTGGTTGTCCCTTTAGTACGTGATTTGACAACTTAAATAACAACACAAGTGATTGAGTAGTGAAATAAGGCTTAAAGTTAAATATAGCAAACAACTGCAACAACTACAATAATAAAAAAATGCAAATATAGTTAAAATATCTTTACTCAGAGAATTATGGATATTTTTTTTCTACAAAAGGTGTAAGAAGTGTATGTTTGTGTATGAGCCTCAAACATGTGTCTCTGCTAACACAATAACAATAATCAATTGACGCCGTTTATCAAATAAATATGGCGCATTGCACACACACACACAGGTTTTGTAAACAACAAATAAAATATTTAAAATAAAGAAAAAAAGAAATTATTAAAAGAAAGAATATAATAAAGCTTTAACACATTATTTGCCTTAAAATTGTGTGCAATTAAATGGCTTATTAAGTCAAATTTGGTTATAAAATAGCGGTTATTTGCCTTAAATAGCAAAATAATTAAAAATAGAAAATTTTTTATAAATAAAATTAATTGAAATTATTTAGAAATGGTAGAGAAAAAACAACAGTTAGAAATTGAGAAATTGATTAATAACAATTTGTTACAAAATTCAAATAAAATAAAAATTGCTCAAAATGTAAGATCAAATTACAAAAGGCGAACAGTGTTCGAGTTCGGCTCAAAACGGGTGAAATTTTTTTCGTATATATAGTTTATACAACCTCTATAAGCTGGTTCATAAACTAGTTAGTTAGTCCATATACTAGACCATTGAATAGTCTAAAGACTAGATCACAGGCTAGTCTACAGACCAGACTAGTCAATAGACCAGACTAATCCAAAGAATAAGCAATCGACTAGTCAATAGATTAGTTCATAGAATAGAACATGGACTTGTCAATAGATCATAGACTAACCAATACACTAGTCCACAGACTGGTTCATAAAATAGTTTTTAGTCCATAGAACACTCCATAGACTAGTTTATAGACTAGTCCATAGACTATTCCATACACTATTCCACAGACTATTCAACAGACAAGTCCATAGAGTAGACAATAGACTATTCCATTGACTAGTCCATAGACTATTTCATAGACTAGTCCATAGACTATTCCATAGAATAGTCAATGACTAGTCCGTAAATTGACCATGGACTAGTTCATATATTAGTCCATAAACTAATTAATAGACTAGTACATTAAATAGAGCCTAGACTAGTCCATAAACATGTTCATAGACTGGTCAATGGATTAGTCCGTAGAGTAGTCAATAAACTCATCATTAAACTTGTGAATAGACTTGTTAATAGTCCAGTCCTAGACTGGTCCATAGACTAGATTATAGGGTAGTCTTTAGACCAGACTAATCCATAGAATAGTCAGTAGACTAGTTCATATAATAGATTTGACAATAGACTAGACTATAGAATAATCAATAGACTAGTTCATACACTAGTCCATAGAGTAGTAAATGATATTGATTGTCCAAGGACTAGTTCATATATTAGTCCATAAACTAGTTAATGGACTATTCCATGGATTAGTCTATAAAATATAGCGTAGATTAGTCCATAAACTTGTCCATAGACCGGTCAATGGATTAGCCCATAGAGTAGTCAATAAATTTATCAATAAACTTGTGCATAGACTAATTAATAGCCCAGACCTAGACTGGTCCATAGACAAGACCATAGGCTAGTCTATAGACCAGCCCAATCCATAGAATAGTCAATCGACTAGTTTATATAATAGATTTGTCAATAGACTAGACTATAGAATAATCAAAAGACTAGTCCATACATTAGTCCAAAGACTAGCCCAAAGAATCCATAGAATAAATCATAAGGTAGTCTATGGACCAGACTAATCCATAGAATAGTCAATCGAATAGTCAATAGACCAGTTCATATAATAGATTTGTCAATAGACTATACTATAGAATAATCAATATACTAGTCCATTTGCTAGTCCAAAGTCTAGTCCATAGACTGATCAAGGGATTAGTTCATAGAGTAGTCAATAAACTCATGAGTAAACTTGTGAATAGACTATTTAATAGTTCAGTCCATAAACTAGCCAACTTTCTTTTGAAGAAAAAAGTTTTCTATCCAAAACAAATACATGAATATTAAAGGAGACTGACGACTCCTTTAGAATAATTTTCTTTATATATTGTATTCCTTAAACCAATTCCATTTAAATACAAATTAAATTTTATTCTCTACCATAAAATTCCTTTGAAATTCCTATACCAATGACATAAACCAAACATATTTCGGCATATTTCCATAACAAACGTTAAATAAAAATCTATAGAAATTGTCGAAGAAAAAAAAAACTGATTTATGAAATTCTTTACTATTTCAATATAAATGCATGAGTTTCAAATGCATAAAAACAAAACTAAAGAAATATTATATAAAGGAAAAAGAAAAACAAGCCACATATAAAATTCTAGCACACGTAGAAAATTCTATGTTAATCCTTAAATCATTAAATCGTGACAAACATAACCAATATACAACAAAATCAAATTAACATATGTACGTTAAAGAAAGAAAAAAAAGTAATCCTTAAAAGTATAAAACTAAACATTTTTAATACACCTGATGTGCATGAGAAATTTTCTTTCTAATGTTCTAGACTAACAAAAAATCGAAAAAATATTAATAATTTTTGTGGAAAAAAAAAACGAAACTGTTAAACATAAATGAACATATGTTAAAATGCAAAAAAATATTAAAAACTAACTAAAATTATCTATAAAATTTTAAGCACGTTTTAATGTTATTTCTTGCAATTTTTTTTCTGGCTAAATATTTTTTTTTTATTTTGGCGTCTCTAAGTCCATTAAAATCATTCAGATGATTTATAACAAAAATGACTTTATAGTTTTTCAATAAAATTTATATGAAACATATAAGTAACAAGAAATAGTTTATGGCCTTTGCTGAAATAAATAATAACTTGTCAATTTATAATATTTTTTTGCAGAAAATCATTTTGTAGCATATAAAATAGCAATATAAAGACTTTTTTATTTCTCTAGATTAAAGCTATATCTATATATTCTTTCTTTTTTTTTGTATAAACTTTTAGCTGAAGTTCAAGTTCAGCTTTTAGTTTTGTTTAAAATAAATCTCACGTTTTATTTTATTTTATTTGTATTTGTCTTAAACAAATCATCAGAAATGTCAAAATATTTTATGACAAACAGTAGGCAAACAAAATTAACATTTTCAGTTTTTTTTTTTGATCATAAACTAAATAAGCAACTGTCAATTATTATCTTAAGCTTTAATCAGTTTAAACAGATACTATATAGTTATATAAATATAAAGTACATTTTGAAAAAGAGTAACAACTGTTAACACTAGACGACACAAATTTATAGAAGTATAGACTAGTCGATAGGATAATAAATGGCCTAATCAAAAAGCTAGTTAATTGGACTAGTCAACAGACTGGTCTATAGGCTAGACAATAGGCTAGTATATAGGCTAGTCAATAGGCTAATCTATGGACTAGTCAATAAGCTAGTTTATAGGCTAGCCATTAGGCCAGTCTATATGGTAGTTTATAGGCTAGTCAATAGGCTAATCTATGGACTAGTCAATAAGCTAGTCTATAGGCTAGTCAATAGGCTAGTATATAGGCTAGTCTATATGCTATTTTATAGGCTATTCTATAGACTGGTCTAAAGGCTGGTCAATAGTCTATAGGCTAGACAATAGGTTAATCTATAGGCTAGTCAATGGGCTAGTTTATAGGCTAGTCAATAAGCTATTGTATAGCCTAGTCCATAGGCTAGTCAAAAGCCTAGTATATAGGCTAGTCAATATGCTAGTCTATAGGCTAGTCCATAGGCTAGACTATATGCTAGTCCATAATCTTGTCTATAGGCTAATCAATTCGCTAGTCTATAGACTAGTCCATAGACTAGTCAATAAGCTAGTCAAAAGCCTAGTCAAACGCCTAGTCAATAGGCTAGTCATTGGGATAGTATATAGGCTAGTCCATAGGCTCGTATATAGGCTAGTCCATAGGCTAGTCCATAGGCTAGTCTATAGGTTAGTATATAGGCTAGTCCATAGGCTAGTCTATAGGCTAGTCCATAGGCTAGTCTATAGGCTAGTCCATAGGCTAGTCTATATGCTAGTCCATAGGCTAGTCTATAGGCTAGTCCATAGGCTAGTCTATAGGCTAGTCAATAGCCTAGTCTATAGGCTAGTCCATAGGCTAGTCTATATGCTAGTCCATAGGCTTGTCTATAGGCTAATCAATTCGCTAGTCTTTAGACTAGTCCATAGACTAGTCAATAAGCTAGTCAAAAGCCTAGTCAATAAGCTAGTCATTAGGATAGTATATAGGCTAGTCCATAGGTTAGTTTATAGGCTAGTCCATAGACTAGTCTATAGGCTAGTGTATATTCTAGTCTATAGGCTAGTGCATATTCTAGTCTATAGGCTAGTCAATAAGTTAATATATAGGCTAGTCAGTAAACTAGTCAAAAACCTAGTCTAAAGGCTAGTCAATAGCCTAGTCTATAGGCTAGTCAATTTAAGAAATTTAATTGGTACGAATTTGTTTCTAAAGTACCTTTTTTATAAGAAAAAATACTTTTATAAATAGTTACGAATTACGCTTATTAACTCCTTAAAAGAAAAAGTTTTATTTTTAAACATATTTTTTTTTATTATTAATACCATATTAATTATTTAACTATCAAACCAAACATTTGGCAAATTGACAACATTTCCGTTGACCCCAAGTTGTAATAATAATAATAATAAAATATTGTAATAAAAGGCAAACTAAACAATTAACATACTTACTACACAATTTTATAACATTAGAAAAGGGTAACTAATTATAAAACAAAAACTATTAAAACCTCAAGAATTTAAAAATATTTTAACAACAATTTTATATGTATTTTCAATATTTGCAAGACCAAAACGTGTTAATGGCACGGAAGCTTTTTTCTAAACAAACAGACAATATTTTTTTATTTACAAATGTGGCAACGCGTGCCATTTTTACTGTATAATCACCAATACCAATACAAAATATTTCTATAAACAAAATTTTAGCCAAAATTGGTTTGGGGGTGTTACCATATTTGTAAAAATTCAAATTAATGGAATTTAATATTTATTCAGTTGTTGTGTAGTCTTTGTTTTTTCGTTTTTTTTTCATTTTGGTAACTAATAAATCAATAAAAGCATACAAATATTGTGCAATCCACATAAGTTTGTTCAAAAGAGGCAACAGAAAACAGAATTTTTATTCTGTTTAATAAAAACAAACTACACATCAAAAACTGTCAATAGTCATCATCATCATCAACAACATTTTTTCGCTTGATCAAAAATGCTAAAGGCATATGATGAACTCAAAAACAAAGATACTTCTACTTTTAGTTATATGTAGTATATTTACTTTGCTGGGCATGTAATTTTCCTATAAAAAAGGGAAAGAGTACAGCAATGTTTTCCATACACATGTTTATTTTTATGGAAACATTTTTAAACAAAATTTTCATTTATTTTTTTAATTGTAATTTTATATACTTCCTTATGAGTTGTTAGGTTATTTTTTCACTAAATGCTGGTAATTTTAGATCTAGCAATTTCTTCAAAAAAAAAACTCTAAAATTTTTGAGTTATTGCAGGTGTTTATGGGGGTCAGTTTCATAGCAAAATATTACTCTAGTGGGGGAATTCGAGAGGGAGTACAATCACACTTTTGTTAAATATTTCTTTAAATGTTTATTTTATTAGGTGTTTTGTTTTTGTTTCAATTTTATATAGTTCTTTTGAAATTTTGTTGTTGTTTTTCTTTAAATTATTTATGTTTTTTTTTCTTTTTCTAAGAACATCTGTTCATCAGCTTTTTCCTTTATAATTGTTTGGTTGTGTTGTAAAAAAAAGTTGCAGTTTAGTTTATTGTATTTTTTTCTTTGTTAAATATACAAATCTTTTTATTGTTTGTTAAAATTCTTAAGAAATCTTTGCTACAGGTTTTACATTTACATGATCTGGTAAAGAATCAGGAAGTTAAAGCAGAAATACAAAATTCTGTTTGCTAAACCAAAGGCTAATAAAAATTAACTCGGAAATGCAAAGAAAGCAGAAATTATAAAGTATACAATAAATCTGGTACTTTTTTGAAACAAAATTTCCCGTAAACAAATCAAAATTTATCTAAATCTAGTTTAGAAAAAAAGTATCTTTAAAGGTACTTTTTCTCTAATTTTAGTTGTAAATAGAACTTTTGTTTATGCTTTTTTTTTTTATGTACTAATCTAAAAAAGTACCTTCAAAGTATGTACTCTAAAAATTAAAAAAGTATTGTTTTTTTATATATTTTTAAGTACTTTTCATCTTAGTACCAATACGGTATCAAAATTGATACTAATTTAGTAACAAAGTAAAATTATAGGAAACTTTTTTTTAAAATAAAATTATTCAACAAAATAAATATATTTTAAAACATTTCATTTTAGTACCAAAGTAAAAAAGTACCAAACTTATTTTATGAAAATTCAAAAAAAAAGTACCATAAGTTCTAAAGGGTACTAAAAGGACAATAAATATACTAAAACATATTATTCCTTTGGAAAGAAAAATTAAGAAAAGGGAATTTTAATTTCTTAACAATTTGGTGCCAAAGTTAAAAAGTACTTAAAAGATTTTAATTTCAGAATGTACAATTTGGTATTAATGCACAAAAGTACCAGAGTTAAGTCAAGTGGCCTCCGGTAGGTTAGTTGTTAGTGTTCTAGTCTGGTAGACCGGAGGTGGTGGGTTCGATTCCCACCTGGTTAAGGAGCGCACAACAGACTCCCGATAGAGGCCTTGGTGTATTTCTTCGGATTTGATGTATATATGTCCTCCTTTCAAACTAACTAACAAACTAAGTCAATGAAAAGCCTTTTCTTATAAATTTTTTAAACTTTAATAAAATCGATAGTTTTAAACTGATTTTTATGTTTCTAATTTGGTACTAAAAGTAAAAAAGTACCAAACAAATTTCAAAAACAAAGTTAAATAAAAAATCTGGTACTAAAATGGAAAAGTACCAAACTTATTCTTATAACTCATAAAAGCACCAAATTCTGAAAGTAAAAGTGCAAAAAAGTACCAAACTGAAAGTACTTTAAACATTTAATCAAAAATTTTGCAATTTTTATAAAATTTGTAATAAAACACTAACCCCCTTATTCACAAACAAAATTTTTATTTTATAAATTAGATTTTGTATGGAAATTTTGTTTTATAAACCTTTTATAAAATAAAAATGTTGTTTCTGAATAAGAGGGTAAAACTAAAGTTTTTAATAACTTTTTGGTACTAAAAAATAAAAGTACTTTATTGTTAAAAGAGACGATTGTTTTAAATTTCGTACTTTGTTGCAAAAGGGATCTAAATAAATACAAAATTCAGAGTTTCAATTTTATATGTCGAGAAGTTTAAGAAAAATGTATTCCTGACACTAAATCCAAAAAAGTACCACACCGAACTTTTTATATTTAAAAAGAAATCATGGAAATCAGCTTTTTAGTTACAAATTCAATAAAAAACTTATCGTACTAAAATATCATTAAGTAAAGTTTTTTTTGTGGGAAATAAATGAAACGTTTTCTTGGTACTAAAGCGAAAAAGTACTTTTAATATTTTACCCCAAAAAAAAAAATTGTGCAAATTTAAGGCATTTGCGATATAAATAACTTTATTTAGAATCCAATTTACTCAGAAATTTCTTGGTACTAAAATATCTTTAAGAAAAGTACCTTTTTAGCAAAATACTCCAAATAAACCAAGTATTTTGTATTAAAACTTGAAAAGTACTTAACAGAGAAAGCTTTTTTATATTTAACAAAAAACAATGCATTTAAAATCTTTTGGTACTAAAATATTATTAAACAAAGTACTTTTTTCTAAAGGCTCTAAACCAAAAAGTTTTGTATTTTGTACTTTTGCTAAAGGCTTTAAGCCAAAAAGTTTTGTATTTTGCACTTTATTGCAAAATGTTTTAGATTTTAAATTTAAAAGTGCAAATTTTTAAATTTATTGAAATAAGAAAAATATTTTTGGTACTAAATGGAAAAAGTACCAAAGTCTATTTAGTTTTTTGGTACTAAAGTTAGAAAAGTACTAAACTGAGAAAACTTTTTATATTTAAGAAGAAATATTGCAAAATTTACTAAAAAAAAATTGATTTAAAAATTTTTGGTACTAAAATACCATTAAAAAAAGTACTTTTTCCTAAAGGCTCTAAACCAAAAATTTTTGTATTTTGCTCTATATTGCAAAATGATCTAGATTTGGAATTAAAAAAGGCAAATTTATAAATTTGTTAAAATAAGAAAAATGTTTTTGGTACTAAATAAAAAAAGTACCAAACTTGGGAATTTTTTATAATTGATAAGAAATCTTGTAATTTTTTTATTTTGAGATAAAAACAAATTAAGTTAAAATTCAATTTAGTGGAAAACTTTTTGGTACTAAAATAACGCTAAGAAAAGTACTTTTTTTCTAAAATTATCTAGATAAATCGAAAAACCATTTAAATGCCTTGAAATTCCCCTTGACACTCTTATTATACAAAACTAATTTAAAAATTCCACGGCTCTTACTGTTATAAACATATTAGAGCGACATAATAAATATAAAGATTAAAAATCTTTAGACCGCTTGACAATTTAGTTTATCTTGTTTTTAAGATTTTAGTTTTTTTATGCAAAAAACTTAAGGTGAATATCTAATTGCTGCCAGCAAAAGTGAAATAGTTTAAAAAAAAATTGTGTTTAACACTTTTATTTCACATTGTCGTCGTCGTTGTCGTTGTTGTCTGATGAAAATGAAAATCCTGCAATATACAATTTTAATTCATTGTTGAGCCACAACACGTTTGCCTCATAAAATAAACTAAAGTACGACGAGTAGCAACAAGCAACAGGCGCCACATTTGGTATTTAAACATACAATTATTTAAACAAGTGTTTATTTATTTATCTTTTCATTGTTGTTTTGTTGTATTTAGTTTTTTTTTTGTTAAATACTACTCGTATTTGTGCTTTTACATTTATACAAATGAATTTCAAAAAATATTGTCATCATGTCAAAAAAAGCGAAGAAAAAATATGCGAAATTAAAGGAAATTATTAACATTGTCTTGTTTTCTGTTTTAATTTTGTTTTTGCCATATTGCAATTGTTGTCAGCATGTTGCATGTAATAGTTGTTGACTATTGTTATGTTAATTTTTGCTTGTTTTTTCCTTTCGTTGTTTTAGCTATTTGTGATAATTTTCTATAAGATGAGCTCTATAGTGGGTAGTTTTAGTGTTAGTGTTGGGAAAAAGTACTAAATGGGAAAAATTTAGTACTTTTGTATTCTAATTTTGTTTAATTAGTTAGTTTAAATGGAGGTTGTATGTTACATAAAATCTGATGAAATACACTTAGGGCTTTAAGGCTCCTTTACCAGTGTCTCTGGCGGGAATCGAACCCCCCGGCCTCTGGTCTGTCTAGGACAATAACTACTAACCTTCCGAAAGATCACCAATAATTTTGTTTTAACCAAAATAAAAGATGTAAATATCCTATCAAAAGATTAAGTAAAAAGTACCAAAACAAACGTACTTTTTAATAACTTTTTTACATACCTAAGAAAGTACCTCTTTAATGTAAACACAAAATGTTAACATTTCTAAAAAAGGCGAACAAATTTATCCGCTACAGTTTAAAGCTGTTATAGTACTTTGCAGAAAAGTACCTACTATTCAAAAAGTACTTTTTTCTGTTAACTAGCTTTATATTTGTTCATCTATTTTTATGTTGTTAGAGCTTTCCTTTTACACTTCTTAACAGTTAAAGTCCTTTATTAAATAGTACTATGAAAAAAGTACTTTTTGGTATATAATACCTTATATTTTAACTTTTAATTTTCGTTTTAATATCTTCAAGAAAAACCCCACCAAAAATTCTTAAACTTTATAATGAAACAAGCCTTTTCTATTATTAGTACTTTAAGTACTTTTTAAAAATAGTACGCGCAAGTCAAGAGGAAATGTACTTTTAGCAGATCTGTATTTTAATCATTTATTTTGTTTTTTCAAATCTTGTAGTTCTTGTTATTTTTCAATGACATCAAAGTTTTTCCATTTATAATTTATAACAGTAAAAGTACTTTTTAAAATAGTTCTAAAAAAGTACTTTTTGGTATAGACAGTTCCATATTTTATCTCTTCAACTTCAACTTAAACATCAACTAAAATTCTTAAAGTACTTTTACAAAAAAGTACGGTGTTGTAAAAAAGTACTTTTTGTATAGCTCTTTATTTTAAAATTGGAAATTTTCTTCTACAATTAGTAGCACTTAAAGTACTTTTAAAATACTTGTAAGAAAAAAGTACTTTTTTGATCCTGACAGATTCTATGACAGTTCTGAGTAAGTTTGTTTGTTTGTTAAGTACTTTTCAAAAAAGGTACCGAAGTTTTAAGGAAAAGGTACCATAAAAAAGTACTTTTTATATTAAGCAACTTTATAATTCAAATACAAAGGTATTTTCAAATTTTAGCCAAAATTTTCTTTAACAAGTTTTGGTACTTTTTTTTAAAGAAATTTAAAAAAAGTACTTTTTAACTTAAAAAACTTTCTAGAATCAAATAAAATTATTGTTTTTCAAATTTTAAAGCATTAACGTTTGAGTATTGATTTTGATTCCAAATTTTTTGAAACTTTGTTAAAATGCACTAAAATGTTTGGTAAAAAAATGTGCCAGAAAAAACGGGTATTTGCCTGTAATGCTTGGCTACTAAAAGTATCAAAAAAAAGTACTTTAGAATTAGTAGAAAAATGCACTAAAATAGGAATTAAAAAATTTTCTAAAAAGTATGGTATTAAAAAGTTATTCGGTAAAAAAAAGTACCAAGAACTTTTTCGAAAAAGTACCAAGCAATATGCATAGCAACACTTCACCACGATTTAGCATTCAAACAATTCGTTTTTACTCAGACAATTTTCGAAAAAAAAGTCTAACTAATCTCATTAGCAATTTGTTGTTGAATTGTTATAAATAAATGTGACAGTTAAACGTAGTTTTGACATTGACAGTATTGAATTTATAGAAGAAGAAAAAAAAAAAACTAATGACAAGACGAAAATGGTTAGGAATTAATAAGTTTGTTGTTTTTTACTAAAACTTAATGTTAATGTTTAACAATTTGCATTTGAGAATAATGAAAAAAATTTCACTTTTTAACACAAAGAAAGAAAACGATCTTGTGTGTTTTTCTAAAACCCGGTTTAAATTGTTTAGAATGAATTGTTCTGAAACTTACCTCTTCGCCTATGAGCACCTCTGTATTTATTGGGTGATAATACTGGTGGTCTGGGTGCCATCATTTGAGGCACTTCATCATTGGCTGTTAGAGTAGCAGAGCTATTCTTATGAGAACCATGACGTTCACTAGCCTGACGCCAATTGCCAAAAGAATGACGTCTTACGCCTGTTGAGGGTAATGTATGATGCTGTTGATTATGATGAGTTTTGCTTTAAAGAGAAAAAGTAATAAAATTTATAATTTAAATACTAACAATTTCTGCACGATTAGTTTTTTTGAAAAAAAAAAAAGACTGAAATCAAATGTCAACAGCTGCCTTAAAAAGATCAAGGCTATGGGAGGACTAATATTTAATTTTGCACTTACCTAGGCGATGATGTCGTGTTGAAAACATCATCATGTTCGAAACTGTGTTGTGATGTTTCATTACAGGAACCTAAACGATCGCGAAATGTTTCCGAATGTGAATTAGAGGAACGTTGACGTCTTTGGTGTAACGAAGCAGTGATTTGTGTTTGTAAATGTGCCGCCGACTGTTGATGTTGCGACATCAATGGTTGCAGTTCAAAAGATTGCTAAATTAGAAAAACAAACAAAATAGCTATAATATACGTTCACACAGAAAGGAAGTTCATTATTATTAGTTTTTTTCCCTTTCTTAACCCAACTGTTGCTGGATTTTATGATTTATGGCAATTTAAATAGTAAATTATGCTTTAATCTTTTGCTCAAATACTTACATGTGTAAAACCAAAACTGGCTCTAGGGCTGCCTAATGTCAAAGAGGCTGTTGTATCCAAATTGGCCGATGTAATTAAACGTGTTTGTTCGGGCATGGGTAAACGGGGACTACTGCCTTTGGAATTACGTCTTTTGAATATGGAAAAACCTTTATTGGAACTTTGTGAGTCCGGGGTACGTGGCGATTTGGGATCATTGTAAAAATAATAGGGATTATCTGTAAATAATGAAAAGAAAAATTAAACAATTTTACTTTTTTTTAGAAAGTTTTAATTTAATGATGTCATTTAGTTAAATTATTAAATATTCATGTAATATTATTACCCCCTCCATTAACTATTATGATTTATGTCCCGTCACTTTTGTTTTGAAAATTAAACTTAAAAAATTGCTATTATTACAATTTTTACATACTTATTGTGTTCATCTTGATTTGAATATAATAAAAGCTTTC